>NC_069110.1:2660722-2912877 GCF_947172395.1 Bicyclus anynana
ACAAATAATGGTCGAGAGATATAAAAAACCTGCAAAAAATCTTTAGAAATAATAATAGTAATGAACGATACATACTCGTAGTTCATTTGATGTGAAATAAAATTCTGATAAATTCTTAATACATGTTATTTAAGTGTAAACAGAGAAAGCTAGTTGCGTTTATTTAAAAAAAAAACTTATTCTTCTATATAACTACTATCTCTTAGCATATTTTTAACTGCAATTAACTGCAGAAGTACAGGTACTTTGCTTTTCCCCCAGAAAACCTGTATTGTAAGCTAATTAGTAAGACACTAATTAGTTCTAAAAATAAAGCCTTGGATTTATCTGCCCGTGTATTGGGATCTTTTGTAATCCTCAATTAAATTACCTTGCTTAACTTGTTTGAATCTGTATACACAAGTTGTGCCTTTTAAGGTTACAATAAATTTTTATGCGTTTGGGTATTTTTAAATATGACCTACATATTATTTAATGTATAAATAAAACTAGATGACAAAGCGAAAGTTGGGAAGCTATTTCACATACCTACTTTTTTGTTATTAAATATAATGTTCCGATACAAAAAATCAATACAAATAAAATACTAGCTGACGCCGCGCGGTTTTACCCGCGTGGTTCCCATTCCTGTAGGAATGCGGGGATAATATATAGCCTCTAGCCTTTCTCAATAAATGGACTATCGAACACAGAAAGAATTATTCCAATCAGACCAGTAGTTCCTGAGATTAGCGCGCTCAATCAAACAAACAAACTCTTCAGCTTTATAATATTAGTATAGATTTACCCTTTCAAAATTTCTCGCTACCTCACCTTACCTTTCGCCACGGTATATTTATTTATTATCAAGTGAAATAATAGTCAAACTCTATTTTGTCATTGATAAAATGAAACAACTCACGAATTTAAGTTCATAATCGCTTTCAGATTACGATTTTGTTACCGGTGCCAAGCCGGATGTATGAAATTGGTTCCACAATATTAAATATTTTTTGTCAGTGAAATGTTCGCTTGAATTTCAACGTTATATAATGAATGAGTCGCTCAGTAAAAGGAGTTTCCTTCGATTGTTGTGAAGTTAGCAGACAAGAAGGCGCCATGCATTATTGAAGGTTGCCGTTTGAGTTTAAAGTTAAATGCTTTTGTGGAACTAGAAGAGTAATTTGCGTTTTCAGTTAATTTTAATTCTAACTTCCAGTTACTATACAGTTAGTTTTTCGTGTAAACTCTATCCAACTAATCACTGTAATTGTTTCTATTGTGTAACTAACCCAAGGTAAACAGAATAAAGCCGGATTTATATTTGTCTGACGTGTCGTGTCGTGACGCGTCAGAACATAATCGGTTTCATACATTTTATACGCGACGCATGCCATCACGACATGTCACAACACATAAGTGTAAACGTTGCCATACAAAATGTATGATACCGATTCTGTTCTGATGCGTCACGACACGACACGTCAGACAAATGTAAATCCGCCTAGCTTCTACACAACAAACACAACATTACATCTGACAGAAAATATTAGCATGTTTTAGTCATTCAAGATGAAAAAATCTTTCGTCCAAAAAAAATTAAGTACTAATACCGAGGTTTTACATTTCTATTACCTATAACAACTTCGATGCGGGAGGAGTTTCAAGCGTGCACCTCCCTAACTGCATTTTAAGAAATTAAATTATCACGTGCATCAAAAGGTGAAAACCATCGTGAGGAAACCTGCATACCTGAGAATTTTCCCAATTCTCTTTGTATCTGAAGCCTACCCGCATTGGACCTGCGTGGTGGAGTATTTGCTTAACCCCTTTCATTCTTAGAGGAGACTCAAGCTCAACAGTGAGCAGAATATGGGTTGTTAATGATGATGATGATAACTTGATCGAAATAATATAGTAGTCCCATGTACCATATTTTTTTTTTTCCGATCGTGTCTGATTGTAATCGGACCTCAGCGGCGTCATCGGCGGAGCGCAGAATCGCTTGATGGGGCCCGAAGGCAGAAGCAGAGTAGATGGGCAGAGCGACTTTCTAAGGGCGTCTCCTTTGAGAATCGGCGTCGAGCATTCGCCGTTTTTATATTTGTTGAACTGAACAACGAGCCGAGCCAAGCATATAACCAAATATTGCTACGAATATCTTGATAGTTCTAGCGAACGCTCTATTCGATGTGTCCATTTCAAGCAAATTAGCTCGCTAGAATATTCACCAGAACGCTCACTAAAATGATCTCATATTTTTCTGTGATGTAACATTCGCACAAATGCTCATCACAAGTGAATGCTCAAGTCTATTAGCTCTATCAGGACCTTAAGACTTCATGAGACGATCGCTGACCAGGCCTGCTAAGCGTCTTGAACGAGTTCCGTTGGCTGGGTCACTAGGATCACGCACAATAGACAACGCCATGGCCAATTGCGGAGAAGGTCACGAATATAACAAAATGAGGCTTAATGTCTAATGGTTGACTGGGACAAGGTAATTATGTGTTTCAATCATGACCTGCGAAGTTTTTGCTCTGTTTTAGGTGATAATTTTCATCAGGATAACATCACGTTGATGACCCACTTGATGTTAAATTAAAAACCATTACCTAGCTGGTTCTATCTATAGCTATATGAAAGTTAATACCATCACAAACCAGCGTACAAAAACATTTAAATGTCCCTCCATTTTCTGATAAATATAAATCCTAAGCTACATCGTTTATTGCTACAATATTGTGTGCATTTGTTATCCCGTTCAGTTGCTTTTGAGTATTGAAGATAAATTCCTTTCATGTCGGAGTTACGACAGCATTAAATCGTTTAGCTTCCGTAGCTTTTCACGCGATTAGTACTGAACGACGTAGAATCAGATGTTACGTCCGTTCAACTTAGCCAATTGAGGCATTTACCTTTGTTGTACAAAATATAAAAAAGATGTAAATCTATTCTTTCATATTTATAACCCTATTTCAATAGCCTACTATAGAGCCACTCCCCTCCTATAGGAGAGGGAATATGGAGTTTAAGCCCACCACGCTCCTCTAATGGTTGGTGGGCTTAGAGGTACGCTATCATCCCATATTCGACTTACTGCTGAGCTCGAGTCTCCTCTCAGAATGGGTTAGACCAATAGCTAAAATCCACCATGAAGGCCCAATGCGGATTGGTAGACATCACACACGCAGAGAATTAAGAATATTCTCTGGTATGCAGGTGTCCTTACGATGTTGTTCCTTAACCATTTGAGACACGTGAATCGTAATATTTAATTTCTTAAAATGCACACAACTGAACAGTTGGGGGAGCATGCCCCGAACCGGATTCGAACTCTCCGGAAAACGGAGGCAGCATCCATATCCACTGGACTATCACGGCTATCAACGGCTTAGGGTGATAATGTTAAATTCATTAACGACCACTAACAGATGTTAATGAAAGCCGGAACCGACTCGACAGCTTTACATGCTTTCCGAGGCACGGGGTTGTAATACCGTCAACATTCCAACTCCGGGCTGAGAATTTTAACCCGAAAATTTCTTGGAAGAAAAACTCAGATTACCCATCACTCACCATACCCAGACCAATAAGACAGCTCTTTGTAAATCTAATATGACAACATGAGTATGTTAATTCAAAAGTTGTGCATATCTTAAAAATTGTAGAATAATGTGGTTTATATAATTTACCCTTACTTTTAATACAAATGCGAAACTTAGGTAGGTACCTATATTAAGGTTACCTAACTTTTTTTATAAGCAATTCTGGCGAATAATACTATACGAAATTATATTATTAAATCAGTCGGGGACTATTCTAAGCCTCCGGATAAAAAATGTCCATCAATCCGTCGATATTTTCTCGGATTTTACGGGCACGAATTTGTAGGAAATAAATATAATTTTTATTTCTATTTGGAAGTACGTTTTCTCCGTCACTGAAGCCTACTAGTACTACTAGAAAAAAAGTCGAGTTCTTATAAATGTTATTTCCTTTTACACTAGAACCTACATACTCTTATATTAAATAAGTAGACCCCTAAAGAAAACCTTTTGGGGTCTTTGAATTGGTTTGTACGACTAAATATGGTTGTCCCGCAGGAAAAGGTTGAATTTTTCTTGTTATAACGAACGAATTTGTTTCTTTCTATAATGCTATCTTGCATGATGATGATTATTTACTGTTCCTATGTTAAACCATTGTTTATTTAACCGATTAATTTGGAGTTCTATTTAGTTACATTCTGATCAGAGAACGAAAACGACGTTAACGCTTCTAATCCTTTAATTCGGATATTTATTGTATTGTATTGTTACTTTATACCACAAAGATCACGCCTAATGAGTGCTACAGATGTGTAGTTTCAACTGAACAGTTCGACTGAAGTACACAAAACGTACCTTTCTTTCTTTCTTTCTTTACTTTCCCGAAAGAGGTCTGTCGTTAAGTTTCACTTGTATTTATTCTAAAGATTTTGATTGAAATTATGTTAGAAAAAAATTGTACAGTCAAAACTGAACGTCTGTAGCCTGCGGTAAGTACTGCCGCGTGTCGATCAATACGTAAATGTTAAGTTTCCCAGGGACTGGAACACAGCATTGCTGTTTGGCTTATTTCTTTCTTTCTTTACTTTCCCGAAAGAAGCCTGTTACGAACTAGCTAGTTAAATTTCACTTGTATTTTTAATATAATAGAGGACACCCGCGAGAAAATCAAAGAAAACTTAAATTTTACGTGACCATTTTTTTAGAAAGTTGGTATTGCATGTTTTAATGAGGTTTGTAAGCTAGCCTTATACTAATATTATAAAGAAGTAAAAGTTTGTGGTAGGGGAACTGACTTTGAAAAATCTTTTACCACTAAAAAGCTACGTATTTTTGAGTGTCATAGGCTATATTTTATTCCCGTTTTTCCACAGGGACGGGAACAACGCGGGTGAAATTGCGGGACGTCGGCTAATTTTTAATATACTGCGACTTTATCCATGTTTCTAGAAGATGGGTATTGCATGTTTTTAGTGACACAGTTTTATAAGCTACCCATAAAAGATAAACCTATATGCCATCGCTGACTTTTTTGTAAATCATCTTCTAATAAAGACAGAATATCCCATCACGCATTGTTTTTGATGAAATCCCTCAGGCGGCTTGACTTTTTCCGACACGGCCAATAGTTGTAGTCATATTTTAATTGTATTACATTAAAAATCTTCACTTATACTTGAACTTTCATCAAAAATCAATCTTTCGATCAGTCGTAACTGCATGAAAATCCGTTCAGTAGTTTTTGTAGGACTTGTTTTATAAAATGCATAAGATTCTTGAGGTAAGCTGTTCACGCTTAGAAGAAAATACGCTTATAAAGCAGACAGTTTACATATTGAATTATTAATGTTGTAAAGTTCTCATCCGTGAGATTCACATGAAATTAGATAGGTATTATGTTAATAGTAATCTTCTAGCCGGAGTAAAGTTCAGCCAACCAAATAGGATTGCGTTTTAATATAATCCGCTTGTTCGCACGCCGCATTACTGCGCTTTAATGCAGTCTTAGAGCCTCTACACACGCCGCCGTTTCCACTAACACTTCGAGTAAATCAAATTAAGGAAGTGACTACACGTAGCGTTAAGTTAACCGTCATTTAACTTCCGTGGCGCAGTGGTATACGCGGTGGATTTATAAGACGGAGGTCCTGGGTTCCCCAGCTAGACCGATTGAGGTTTTCTTAAATAGTCCAGGTCCGGCTAGAGGGAGGCTTCGGCCGTGGCTAGTTACCACCCCACCGACAAAGTCGTACCGCTAAGCGATTTAGCGTTCCAGTACGATGTCGTGTAGAAACCGAAAAGGGTGTAGATTTTCATCCTCTTCCCAACAAGTTAGCCCGCTTCCATCTTAGATTGCATCATCACTTACCATCAAGTGTGATTGTAGTCAAGGGCTAACTTGTAAAGAATAGAAAAAAATCTATACTAATAATACAAAGATTTAAAGTTTGTGGTATTGCAAGGGGTAATCTGTGGATCCAATAAACCGATAATAAAAATTCGTTTACTGCTAGAAAGCTACGTTTTTTAGGAGTGTTATAGGCTATAATTTGTCCCCGTATTCTCACGGGAACTAACGGCTGGTAAATATAATAAGAAACCCATCCAATCCAAATGTGGCCTATTATAATTATTAACTAGGGCAAGTTATAAGACAAAAGGAAAAACTTTCGTCAGTGCTTCAATAATAAAAGCTTTCGAAAAGTTTTTAGGGTTGCTGTATACAAAACTCAAGCTGCTGGAATGATCGTCGCTGTGTGTGAAAAACGGAAGAAGAGTGTATTTATATACAGTTGAAAATATTGTTGTGGGAAATGTGAAAGGCAAACGGCCACGAGGTAGATCTGCAACCCGAAGGTCAAATCTTCTCAAGGAAACAGGAGCCCGCATCTTTTACAGTGCCGTCCAAATGGCCAGCGACCGTACTCGATGGAGGAGCATTGTGTACCAAAAGATGACTCGCCATGGTGGCCACGATCCTCAGGCATGAGGGACCGACTAAAGAGAGAGAAAATAAGTTGATGATGATAAGGAAAACGATGATAATGATGATGATGGTGTAGACTCTTTAATAAAAATGTACGTTCATAGCGGGTGCATTCTGTACATAATGAACTGCTTGTGTAGCGCTGTGTCATCATTGGTTTCCATGGCAACTTCGTTGTCAGTGACACTGTAATTTTTGCATCCTACAAACATGAAATTCAAATTCGAAAGATGTGGTGTACAAACATGAAATTCAAATTCGAAAGATGTGGTGTAGGCGAAAAGTTCGTCGACGAGTATAAAGTACAGGAATCGCACCGCTGCATTGTAACGCGTCATCGGCTGACTTAACGTAACGCGTGCACCATACCTAAAACCGAACCACAAGCGTAATAGAGCCGCAAATTCTAACATACGGTACGAGTTAATACACCTCGAAATTGTTAATTATTTGGTCGATCATTTTCGAAATGTTTGACACTATTGAAACCACGTATTTGTATGTAGCTAGATGCCGTAAGTTTAGAACAGATAAAACGACGAAATTTTTAATGTCGATATTTCGACCCAGTTGCATGGATTGTGGTCACGACGGGACTGAACCCGTTTTAATAATATTCATAATGAACAACCACGAAATAAGTCTAAAATCATTAGTAGTAGTTTGAATTAAAAATTACGGACGTATTCAAGGCATACGCATCGTATAGTAAAAGAGGAACTAAATCGAAAAGTTCTTAGATGCGTTTGCTAAGCCTGTAGAAAACTGACTTTTTGGTTACGTTCTAAAGTTTGCGATAGTTAGCATCTCGTTGCCTACAAGTCTTTGCATTTAAGGATTTCCAAAAACCACGGTCCATGGACTCCTTCAAACAGCAACTCTATGCAACATTGAAATTTACAAAAAATCATTCTTACTAAAATAGACACAGATTTTATAAATTCATAACAGAATTACTTATAATACGTACAACTAGCAAGCGCTTACAACATCGTGGAAAAATTTCGAATCATTTATTAAAAATAGACTTACTTTAGAAGCGCTTTTGAAAGGCAGTTTCTACAGAAAGCTGACAAGTAACTAAATAATGATGGTCTTAAAACTATTACTCTTTTAGCATCATCATTCTTAACAATATTTTATTATCATTATAGGTTCATAAAATTTATCGACATCTTGTATGAAAATTAAAGTCAGCGTGGAGGACCATCCTAACCCATCTCATACTGAGAGGACAGTCGTGCTGAACAGTGAGCCGAATATACATTGTTAATGATGATGATATTCCACATGTTACTATAAACATGTTACTATAGTACGCAGTAATAAAGATAAATATTAAACTGTTATGGTAAAAAAATACATTCGAATAGATTCCTTGCATGCAATGCGGGTGCAGTTGCATATTATGCACGCAGCCTTATTTCCCAGTTTAGGGTATACTCGTGGTTGGCCAACCGCCATGCTTCCGTGTCCTTTGCCAACGACCTACTTAACAAGGCCGAGTACTCGTGTATCCTATTTTCGCGTAGTATCTTTTAAATAGATCTACATAATATGCGTGTTTACTATCTAAAATATTAAAATACTAGCGGACGCCCGCGACTTTGTACGCGTGAATTTCTTTTTTTCAAAATCTCGTGGAAACCATATATTTTTCGGGATCAGTAGTAGCGTATGCGTTGCTCAATGACCTCATCTATCTTTCAGTAAAGGTCCTATTTAAATCGGTTCAGCCGTTTCACAGATTTGCTCGGACAAACAGAAAGACAGAAAGAAAAGAGAGTTGAGTTAAAGGTAGTTAAAACTTACTAATAATGCTCATAACTTATAAGTTATAAGAATAAAATATTATTAAGAATAGGTAAATTAAGCTTTAGTTGGATCACCATAATATCAATATGAGATTCTATTTTCCCATTTCATTTCTACATCAACGATATTGCATTTAGTGAATTTCATAATAAAAATATAATACCCCTATAAAATTTATCTTATGATATTTATTTCCTATGATTTCTACTCAGAATCGAAGCAAAGAAGGAAAATTCTTAGCATTAAAATAATTTATTGGAAAATTTATAATAAGCTACTTACACATGATACGAGGGCTGTTATTTATGTATCCGGAACAAAATGAAATAAGTATCATTGACTAATAAATAAATATTAAACGTGATGATCGATGCACTTTTGCATTCGATGACACCAGTTTTCCATTCTGAAGGCGGTATCTTCAAAACGTAATTTTTGAATACCTCAACGGTATTAGTTTATGCACTGCGTTAATGTTTTATGGCAAAACCATTAATTTAGGCCGACCATCTTTTATGTTAAAGATCCAAAACTTGATCGCTAACTATGGGCCTTATTAGAAGGCTCACAATCACTCAGCGGGCGATGGAGCGAGCTAGCTTGGAGTTTTTCTGCGTGATCGAATCAGAAATGAGGAGATCCGCAGACGAACCAAAGTCACTGACATAGCTCAGCGAGTTGCGAAACTAAAGTTGCAATGGGCAGGCCACATAGTTCGAAGAGCCGATGGACGTTGGGGTCCCTAGGTGCTGGAATGGCCCCCCACTAGGTGGACCGAGGACAACAAGCGGATTGCAGGAAACTGCTGGATGCTGGCGGCTCGAGACCGTTATGCTTGGAGGTCCATGCAAGAGGCCTATATCCAGCAGTGGACGTCCATCGGCTGATAATGATGATGATGATGATGATGATCTTTAATTTAGTTCATGAGCATACAACGTCCGGGAATTTAAACTCACTTAACCAGTGATACACAGTGGTCTTCGATGTTACTTAATCCCGAAAAGTAGAACTAAGTTGTGCGATGCATTACTAGTGTAAAACCACGTTGAAAATCGTAATCAATAATCGCACAATATTTTTCTCGAGCTAAATCCATTGTAATAAGGATTCGCAGCTTTTAAATTTGCCCCAAATAATGAAAATAATTGACAGTTGGATGAAACAAATTGCATTTCTAAATATTATTCATGTAGTGGCCAGTTCCGGAATCTTAAATAGCAGCCCTTGTATTAAACTCATATGACTTCTATACAAAATCGAACCAGAAAAGGAAATTTCCTACTAATGAAAATTACTTTAATGGATCAGGTCACATTGAGAAAATTATTTACTGAGAAAATATAGAAACTTGAATACTGGTAAACAACACCCCTGCAGTGCAGCGAAGCAAAACAAACGATTACTCGTAGGTAAATTAGAGATAAATAAAATATAAATTATAATAATAACGTGTACCATGAAGACAGGGGGAAAACGGTTAGATGAGTTCAAGGAGTTGCAGCCGTCAGTTTGGCCTGCTATTAGAATGCATAAGCCTTATAATTAATGGCTTAGGCTTTTGTTATCGACATTCATTGAAATGGCTAAAAGTAATTTGCCAAGTAAATGATTGCAATGGCGCAATATTGCTTGTTATTTATACAACAGCCTTTCTTGATGAATACTGTTTACCAACGAAAATGAAGGTAGAAAACGCATGTAATTTCATAACTTAGTTATTTTAAATTATGTATGGTTTGTCTATAAAATGTTATATAAAATATATGAACCATATCTAATTGTTCTAAGCTTAATAATCAAATTTATTTTCATTAATTTAAGAACAAGTTGATTTTATACCCTCATTTTTAATCAAGAAAGGCTGTAGTATAGTCACCCTAACCAAACATTAAAATGTCATGATTTTTTTTCAGGTGTATTAAGCATTAAAATCAAAAATCAAAATTCACTATTTTAATCAGGCTTAACTAACTTAACTTAACAAGCACTTGTTAAACATCAAATTAGGTTATATTTTAATTTAATTTTATAGTCGAAAACTTAAAATTAAAGTTACGACGGTTCCAAATGCGCCTTGGTCCGAGAAAAGCCCACAACAAACTTAGCCAAGGTTTATTTTTATTTTAAATAATATCCCATAGTTGTTTTAGGTTGAGTGAAACTTATGGTCACCTTAGGTTTGGTCTGTCATCTTCAGAGGGCACACTGAAAAGTATATAATCACTACGAATGAGCAGATTTTCGAAAAGCCAGTTTGTTAAGCGTTGAGTAATTCTAATTCAATTCACTCTCGCCCTACACATTTCATTCCATCCCGGGGCTTAATGAACGGTCTAGTCACTCATCTTAAAATTATTTGCACTTGCAAACTTCCGTACCCCTACCCTGAACCGCGAGGCGTCAGCTAGTATTTGATTATAATGTGCATCTTGACTACCAAACCATATTTGGTTCACTGTTCAGCACGAGTCTCCTCTTAGAATGAATGATGTTAGGCTACTAGTCTACCAAGCTAGCCAAATGCGGATTGGCAGACTTTACACACGTAGAGAATTCAGGAAATTTCCATGTATGCAGGTTTCCTCACGATGTTTTTCCTTCACCGTTTAAGACACGTGATATTTAATTTCTTAAAATGCACATACTCTTAACTGAAAAGTTTGAGGTACATGCCTCGCACCGGATTTGAATCTATATCCTCCAGATCGAAGGTAGAGGTCATATCCACTGTATCGGGTGTAATATACACACAAAATGCTAATTCGTGAGAGCGGCTTTGTATTCAGTTTCTGAAATCGTTTTCACCGGGAGAACTCAATTGGGCGATTCCGGGGGTCAAGGCCGCTGGTGGCTTTTGTTAGTGTACCTACACGGATTTAATAAAAGACGCCAAAATGTTAGGACCTTAATGTGTGCTATATACGAGTGAGACTGTTCCCTAGATTATATTTACGTGTCTCTGATTTTTCTTTCTTCTAAATCGGTTTAATTCTCAGTGCAGAGTTGTGAAGATAGTGATGTTAAACCCGCCGTGCCATAAGATATTACGTTAAGCCGTCGGTCCCGGTTACTGTCATTAACATCTGGTGGTACTTAAATAATAATAGGTATACGTTTTGACGCGGTGGGTCTAAGCTCCATATTCTCTCTTTAATAAGGTGGGAGGTCTGACCTTGTAGTCACCGGCTTTTAATGAAGAGGGAATATACATAGCTGATAGCTAAAAAATTGGGCCCCTCTTCGCATTCCTCTGACTTCTAGTGGAAAGCGCAGTGGATAGTCCTAGTAAGTAGCAGTGGCGGAGTATCCGTACAGGCTGATTCCTGTCGGGTTACTTTTAAAAATCCATACTCACACATTCATTTTTGTAATGGATGTATGAGAAACCGTAGTTTGTATAAAGCGGTATGAATTATCCTTTTCTTTAGGACGGCTTACCTTCGTCAAAATTCCATCCTTCACTACTGGTAGGTAGGCCAGTGATGCAGGCAGTGATAAACTGAACCCGATGAGGTTTAATTCAGTCGGTAACTGTAGGGTGGGAGTAAAAAGCTAACGTTTAATTTTGTTTTGTCCCTTTAGAATACCTGTGAGTGATGTTAACCAGGATATTCATCGCCCAGCTTTGGATTAGTCAGCTGGCTGGGGTACTTTTTCTGACATGCCTTTTTGGGGTGCCACGGGGTATGTCATTCTTTTGAAAACTTCTTTTGATTTGAAAAAACGAACTTTATAGTAGAGGAGCCGAAGAGGGGAATTTTGCAGTTACTCGAGAGCGGCAGATAAACATAAGGGACTATACCTTACACTTTGTCGAGTACCTCCACCGAGTATGAGCCCTTAATATTGGTGAGTACGTTTAGGGCAACCAAAAAAAAAACTAACTTCATAAATACTCAACCAGCACGTCAGATTAAGATAAGGTAGGTGAGTTGATAGCTAAAAACTGCACATTTCGAAAATCTGACGATTTGAGCGTAACGCAATGGAATGGGAGGGTTTCAAAGTTACAAAATTAAACCCTTATATTTACGTGCTCGAGGTACGAGTGCGATTAATTTTTTACTTATTTTTAAGGAAATAATCTCCTAATTAATCGCTAAAATTTTCTTACAATTTCAAGCCAAAGTTATAAAAATTGTTTTTAAAGTCTGTAGTTTTTTTTTCCACCGCTAAAAGCGGAAAAATTAAACCATTTATTCTTCCTATAATTTAATCTACCAAATGTAATCGGTCTCAATGACGCTCGAGTAACTGCAAATTTAGCATCCCGGGCTCCCCTACTATTATATAGATATTTACTTAAATACAACCGACTAGAATAACACAAACCTACACTTACTAATAAGCGAATAATAACATTATGATATTTTCTACCTACTGATCAGGTTGAAGGCGGTGCTTTAATAAAAAATATATATTCCTATAAAATTTATCTTCGTACACTTCTTTTCAATAAAAAAGAGTTATAAAAATAGGTACTACTCTGTATAAAGTTAAGCGTGGTTTTTACCTTACAATCCTCTGTTTTCCTACCCTTAGGTTGGTTGCTACTTTTTTCTAAATTTATTTAGTTTTTCTTTAAACTGGACCACTCAGTAAAAAGTGATGCGTGTTCATAAGCAAAAAAGGTATAGGCACCGAATTGAACCATCCTCCAAGTTGAAAACAGAAACACCCGGGGATAAAACCCTGGGTGGCCGCTAATACAGCATAATTTGATATATACCTATGTTGTTATTATATATTTATGTTGTGTATTATTGCATGGTGGGCTGCAATTTTAAGGGAGTCTGCACACTTTATCTGAAAAGTACTAAGAAGTTACTAAGGATAAATATTAAAAAGAAGTATAAAGTTAAAAAAATATATGTAATTAGAGAGAAGAATATCTTAGCATTCCATGAATTCAACGTGCGGGTGCTGGGTCCATCGTGTGGTAGAAAGAAAAACTCCGAGTAGAGCCCCTGGACTTGTAACCAATGAGTGTAGGGCTAAGTATTGTTTAACCTTGACAATCGATTAACACTTACCTTCACTGCATATGTTGTTCTTCCTTCTCAGCCAAAATTAGTAAGATTCTACTGGAGCAGCTTTGGATACCCGTTCTATTAAAAAACTAGTTGCAGTCACATTGCAGTGAAGTTGTAAATATTTATAAAAAAAAAGTTTTCACTACTCTTGCTCGAAAACACTGTCATATTACAACTCCTCAGCGGGGCTGATCAAGTATTTCAGCATTTTGGGGTTAAAGTATTTTTTTTTTCAATTTTTGTTTAACTAGTACTAGCCTACTACTACAACGAAAAAGGTTTAATTCGTAAATAGTATAATCATACTAAAATGATGACCTCTATAAAACGAAGGAGGTTTTATTCGTAAATAGAATAATCATAGGTGGTGGTGGTGGGTACGAGTACAAAATTATGTAAGGCCCTGATTGTTTGATACAAACAGAAATTGAAACGAAATGCATTTCTTGTCTGCGGAATGCGTAATTGTTTTTTATTTGATTTTTATTGAGTTGCGAGCTGCGTCTGCAAAAAGAATTTCAACATTGAATACTGAATTATTTTATTTTCTCACAATCGTAGTGAAAAGAATAGTGTAACACGCGGGGCTAAACCCATTTTAAACTCATTTTACAACATTGACTGAGATTCCCCACAGGTCTTTAGTTTTCTTATCATTAATCAATTTAAACGCTTTTAACACATCTGTGCTACTAACATGTCTGAATGTAAATTTTTCATTACATTTAGGCACATCGTTCTCTATTAAAGAGAGAGCAGTCTCAGGTGAAGAGTTCAGTGACTTAGTCGTAGAAACAGGAATATTAGTACAATCTACCTACTATTAAATACATAGATATTTAAGTATATATGAAAGTCGTTTATAGGAGAATGAATGAAATGAATGAAGAATTCATATGACTTATATGCATTTATGTATTTTGAATTATTTTTTGCAAAAAATTATTCGTGCGATTTGTGTAAGAATAATTTAACGCGTACGAACTAACAGACGTCCGCTAGTTGTTAAAATTATTGTCATTATTACTGACGGTATGCAGGAAGCCTAAGGGACTGTTACTGTTACGAGTTATTTGTGTATATGTCAAGTGCTGACTAAAGAATATTGTCGAACGAGAGCCTGTGGAAGTCGGACACACCTCATGTTATGAATGCTGAAAGTTATTCTGCCGATGTCCTTACCTTACGTACGTTAAGTACCTTACGTACCTTACGTACGTTATGTACTTAACGTACGTATGTTACGTACCTTACGTATGTTACGTACCTTACGTACGTTAAGTACCTTACGTATGTTACGTACCTTACGTACGTTAGCCAATTATAAAATTTAGGCCGAGAATGCTTTAAAAAGTAGCAGGTTGACCCCAGTTAAGTAAGTCAAAAACCCATTTTTTTAATTCCCTACGGTGTATGATGAGGAATCAAATCTCAAGTCACCAGGTGGGTAATTGCGTAACTTATTCGAATCCGCTTGACAGCTCCATTTAATGAATTATTCTATATACAAACGTCAAACCGGTAGGAAAACTGTCAGTTTGTCAATTATAATGGAATTAATTTGCAGAAAAACGGATCCGAACGAGTTACGCAACTGTCTCACTGACCCTTGGCTTTGCGATCTTCGCTAATGGCCCTAAAACTTTGATGTTTAACGGTTTCGTTCGAAAGAACCCTGAAGTGGCTTTTAACTAGAGACATTATTTTTATTAACCACCCATATTCGAGTTATATATATTTAGAAGGTCTGACTATAGCAGGCTCTTAGTTTAAAGCACCAAATCTGCTGATCGTGTGAATTTCTGGCGCTATCTCTGAAACCAAACACTGCTTAGTGCTTACAGTCTCACAGGCTGGCCTTTGGGTGGTCATAGCAGTCATGATCTTTGGGTGGTCATTACATTATTAGACTTCATCTTATTATAGAAACCAATCAGTCAACATTAAGACCGCGATACTAAAACACGTACACCAACTCAGGAAATGAAATCAAGAATCTTTTGGACTCTTTGAGATTTGATTCGCAACGCATCAATTGAATTTGAGGCCCTTTTTTGATGACTCCCTTCATGTAGATTTTATTAAATATATCTGCATGATCGGTGTTTTCAGAAAATGTTCTCTTTATCACATCGCAACATAGTCAAGTTTGAAGACTTTTGGTGAGCTTATTAAATCTAGAAATATTTGTAGAATAGTATTTGAATCTCCCTTTATGCAGATTTCATTAAATATGTCTGCATAATCGGCGGTTTCAGAAATTGTTCTCTTTATAGATGCCTAGTATTGTTAATCTTCATACTTTAAGAAGATTTTCAGAGCACAAATTAAATCAAGAAACTTTGAGACCCTTTTTTCACGACTCCCTTCAAGCAGATTTTATTAAATAATCTGAATGTTCGGAGTTGTCTAAAAATGTTCTCTTTATCGCATTAGATTTTATTAGATATATCGGCATGATCAGTGTTTTTAGAAAGTGTTCTCTTTATCACATCGCAACATAGTCAAGTTTGAAGACTTTTGGTAAGCTTATTAAATCTAGATTTGCAGAAAGAAGACTAAATCAAGAAACTATGAGACTATTTTTGACAACACCCTTCATGTAGATTTTATTAAATATATCTGCATGATCGGTGTTTTCATAAAAAGGTTCTCTTTATCACATCGCAACATAGTCAAGTTTGAAGACTTTAGGTAAGAAGAAGATTATATCAAGAAATTATGAGACTATTTTTGACAACACCCTTCATGTAGATTTTATTAAATATATCTGCATGATCGGTGTTTTCATAAAAAGGTTCTCTTTATCACATCGCAACATAGTCAAGTTTGAAGACTTTTGGTAAGAAGAAGATTATATCAAGAAATTATGAGACTATTTTTGACAACACCCTTCATGTAGATTTTATTAAATATATCTGCATGATCGGTGTTTTCATAAAAAGGTTCTCTTTATCACATCGCAGCATAGTCAAGTTTGAAGACTTTTGGTAAGAAGATTATATCAAGAAACTATGAGACTATTTTTGACAACACCCTTCATGTAGATTTTATTAAATATATCTGTATTATCGGTGTTTTCATAAAAAGGTTCTCTTTATCACATCGCAACATAGTCAAGTTTGAAGACTTTTGGTAAGAAGATTATATCAAGAAACTATGAGACTATTTTTGACAACACCCTTCATGTAGATTTTATTAAATATATCTGCATGATCGGTGTTTTCTTAAAAAGGTTCTCTTTATCACATCGCAACATAGTCAAGTTTGAAGACTTTTGGTAAGAAGAAGATTATATCAAGAAATTATGAGACTATTTTTGACAACACCCTTCATGTAGATTTTATTAAATATATCTGCATTATCGGTGTTTTCATAAAAAGGTTCTCTTTATCACATAGCAGCATAGTCAAGTTTGAAGACTTTTGGTAAGAAGATTATATCAAGAAACTATGAGACTATTTTTGACAACACCCTTCATGTAGATTTTATTAAATAGATCTGCATTATCGGTGTTTTCATAAAAAGGTTCTCTTTATCACATCGCAACATAGTCAAGTTTGAAGACTTTTGGTAAGAAGAAGATTATATCAAGAAACTATGAGACTATTTTTGACAACACCCTTCATGTAGATTTTATTAAATATATCTGCATGATCGGTGTTTTCAGAAAATGTTCTCTTTATCACATCGCAACATAGTCAAGTTTGAAGACTTTTGGTGAGCTTATTAAATCTAGAAATATTTGTAGAATAGTATTTGAATCTCCCTTTATGCAGATTTTATTAACTATGTCTGCATAATCGGCGGTTTCAGAAATTGCTCTCTTTATAGATGCCTAGTATTGTTAATCTTCATACTTTAAGATTTTCAGAGCACAAATTAAATCAAGAAACTTTGAGACCCTTTTTTCACGACTCCCTTCAAGCAGATTTTATTAAATAATCTGAATGTTCGGAGTTGTCTAAAAATGTTCTCTTTATCGCATTAGATTTTATTAGATATATCGGCATGATCAGTGTTTTTAGAAAGTGTTCTCTTTATCACATCGCAACATAGTCAAATTTGAAGACTTTTGGTAAGCTTATTAAAATCTAGATTTGCAGAAAGAAGACTAAATCAAGAAACTATGAGACTATTTTTGACAACACCCTTCATGTAGATTTTATTAAATATATCTGCATGATCGGTGTTTTCATAAAAAGGTTCTCTTTATCACATCGCAACATAGTCAAGTTTGAAGACTTTTGGTAAGAAGAAGATTATATCAAGAAACTATGAGACTATTTTTGACAACACCCTTCATGTAGATTTTATTAAATATATATGCATGATCGGTGTTTTCAGAAAATGTTCTCTTTATCACATCGCAACATAGTCAAGTTTGAAGACTTTTGGTAAGCTTATTATATTATCTAAATTTGCAGAAAGAAGGTTAAATCTAGAAAGTATGAGAAAGTAGTCAAGTTTGAAGTCTTTTGGTAAGTTAATATTTATAAATATATCTCAATTTAAAAAAAAAGCATATATATAGATCTAGAAACGTTTGGAGTTTTTGAGAATAGTATTTGACATCTCCCTTCATATATATTTCAGTCGTTATCGTGAAGTTTCATTATTTTCAGAATATAAATTATGGGTAGAAAAAAAGAGTGTGATTGATTGTACAAACAAATACAAATTAATACAAATTAATTGTAAAGTAAAACCACGCATAACTTTTTATAGTGAAGTCCGATTTTGATAATTCTTTTTAGATAGGGTCTCAAAATTAGCCCCAATTTGAAAAAAAAAAAGTTTCTCCCGTACGGATAAAAGGGGTGATCTAATCATCACTAGCCGACGCCTCGCAGTATCAACCGCATAGTTTCTGTTCCCGTGAGAATATGGGGATAGAATATTTCCTATGACACTTACAAATAACGTGGTTTTCTAGTGTTATAATAATTATAGTTTGTTCTAATTATAAAATATTATGGTACATTTGTGTTATAAAGTAGGTTGTAATTTTTTTTATAATTATTTCATTACCACTAAATACGCTTGATTCTATTTAAATATATATCTATTATGTATATAAATATTCTATGAACTATGGCATGTCTTGTTATCAGGTATATTATGACCGCGTGTTCTCATTTTGCTGATGGCGAATACTTGCACAGATATAATGGCCATAATTATAACCATGAAACTTAATCCGTCCGTTTGCTCTTCAGTATGGGGTCTTATCGATTTTGTAATGCAATGCTGTAAACAGTAGGTACACCCAGTTCTTGTCAGGTTAGTTCTTGAAAGTAGCAATGCATATAGGTAAACGATCGCTCAGTGCGCCATGCTGATATTATTTTCTTATTTTATTAAACGCAAGCTTATATGTGAATCTTACTATAGTATTAAAGATTATTTCGATGATAAAATGCTTGGAAATAAATAGCATTATACGATCGTGTATTCTAGTTCCAGAGAAATTTATAAACTGGTGATAAAAAAATTAAGCCCTGGCTGAGTTTGTTGTTGGCGGACCAAGGCGCGTTAGAAACCCTTGTAACTTTAATTTTAAGTTTTCCACTAATTATTATTACCATTATCTTATTATTATCTGAAGTTTTGAAAGTATTTGTAAACTAAGCCTAATTGAAATAAAAGAACTTTGAGTTTGACTTGCCTTGACTTTCCAATATGTAGATAATCTGGTGAACGCTGAAATGGAAAGTATCCAAATACTTGAACTTCAGACCTTGTTCATGAATCATGAGACTATCGACATGTGGAATGTTGAGTCAATCATTATTTCAATGTTTCAAGTTATAAGTTTCAAGTGTTTCCCGTTTTACCATCTTGTATACAAAGTTTAGCTGCTCTTTTTAATAGGGCAGTTGACTCATATTAATTTGGTATAGAACATGGATTAAGCGACCGAAATATAATGATATTAATTAATATGAGTACAGGATTTCTTACAAAACTTAATTTAAAAATTATGTATTTTTAAATTTTTTCTAAATGTCAATAGTGTGTTCGAGAACTAGAAGAATAACCTGGTATAACTTTGAGACAAACAATCAGAGATAGAATAATATTAGAAGCCTTCTAATTATTATCTGGTTGCTAACTCGAATAAAGATTTGTCGTTCTTAATAATCGGAATGCTTATTACTGTAACATGACAAATGAAGTAACATGATAAAATGAACTATTAAATCTGAAAACTGAATCAACTGTGTACACAAAATTTAAGCATATATTTGTCTCTGTTATATAATTTATTAATAACATAAAACATATTGGCTTTCATGTGTACTTTACTCCTTCGCCGATGAAACAGTCACAAAGCCTACGTTACTGTCACTTAAAATCACTCTTTGCACCACTCTTTTCAGCTAGTGAGCCAGCCGAGTTCCAGGAATCACACAGTTAAAAATATTTAGTGTTTTTACAAATCGCCGGGTCTGAGATACCCGACCTCACTCACAGCGGGATAACGGCTAAACGGAAATGTTCTTCTAGGGTCTCAATGCCAATTCCTTGCCAATCTTGTATCGTAGCGATGAGAGTAGCGAAGCTAGAGAAGCCCTGAGAGAACACGTTGTTTTTTAAATGCACAACGAATTTTCTCATTGCTACTCTACCTTCGGTTCATCACACGTCCCAGCGTTCTTCAACTGATGAACATTTGGATCCCAAAGCTAGACTCACACTGCAAATTATAATGTTATGATAGACTAGGTGATCAAAGACATCAACGTTGCATGCAGTCGCTGGAAACAGGCAGTTCAGAGCCGTGGTGGCCTTACATGTTACGGTATATGTCAATTGACTAATGTAATTATATTGATCGTGATATTAATTAAAAGTCTACTACTTCGTTATTTTATACTCGTCGATTTAATATTCGCCTATAACAAGTTTTATTAGAATTTGAACTTGTTGTTGCCATAAAAATGAGCGATGTCACATCGCTGAAAATTTACAGAATGCAGGGGCTGGTGTACAATTTTAAATAAGTGTTTGACGTATCATGATTATGTATTTGTACTCGATGGACAATTTTAATTTAGAGTGTAGATCAGAGATCAGACTAAAGAGTAGGTCCTAACCAATGTTGAAATATAAACACATTAGGAATTTTCTCATTCAAAATTTAAGAAATTTAACATTTAGGGTTCAGGTAAGGTTCATGTCTCTAAATAATAAAGTTATATTGGAAAAATCTTTGCTAGCGCTAGACGTCTTTATGTTTTGTTCGTGATAATTTAATTCTTTCAAATGTTAGATATCTCCGACATAGCCACTTTAATAAGACACAGAAATCTTTATAGAAATTTCAAGCTTCATTTTTTTGGCTTTAATGAAAAATAACGTCAAAATTTACTTCTCACACAGCATCGACAATATACAATTTGGGTAAAGAAATTAAAATTAACAAATCAATTCTTGCAAGCGGTACTTTAGGTATTTCTAGAAAATTTCAGAAGTAGATTTGGTAGGTTATAGAAATAAATTCCACACAAACTCACAGGCCACTACAAGTGATTAAGGTTTGTAAATTACAACTCAGTAAATTGGCTTAGTAATAAATAATTCAAGTAAATCACTCTCAGGATATACAAAATTTGTATGCTTCCATAGCGTAGTCTCAGTATTTACTTAAATGCTGCAGTCAAATTTAATTACTATGCAAATGTTGCCTCACTGAACGGTACCTTGCAAGAAAGCTGCCTGCACAGCCACAAAATTACTTGCAATCTCTGCTTTACATAAATAAAATGTGCAGTTCAACACGACACCTAGAAATGTTATTTAGTCAAGCGCATTTAGTCTGCCATGCTTTAAAAGCTTCTTGTCACTTCAAGTTTTACAAGAGACTAGCTGACGCCGCGCGGTTTCACCCGCGTAGTTCCCATTCCCGTAGGAGTACGGGGATAATATATAGCCTATAGCCTTCTTCGATAAATGGGCTATCTAACACTGAAATAATTTTTCAAATCGGACCATTAGTTCCTGAGATTAGCGCGTTCAATCAAACAAACAAACATATTTTTCAGCTTTATATATTAGTAAAGAAGAAGTATACATATCAAAAATATAATTTCTAATTTCTTATTTTTAAACAAATAACTTTTAATATTGCTGTTACGAGTAGGATATTTGACCTGTTTACCATTTCCAGTATTAGATTTCAATTTGTCATATGCAGAAATTGTGAACAAGAAAGCTGCATGACGTCGTCGTCGCAAGCAGAAAATCGTTTTATTTGTAACAAATTCTAAATTTAAACTGTGCAATTTTATGCCCTTTTTACTATTTTTTGTAACACGTTAACATCTCGGCGTTGTGTTTTCTATTTCCTTCAATCGTAAAATCCCGGAATCAAAAAGCCTCTGTATCGAATTTCCTAATCACAAGTCTCTCACTCAAAACTCAGTACCAGATTTGAATGGTGAAACAACGAAGTGCCTCAGATTTCAATTAACGGCCGAGGTTGTTCAAATCGATATCAGTTATACTACCCACTCACCATCCGATACGTCCACATGTCATGCACATCAGGACCAACACACGATCAGTTTTATCGGGTGTCAAGCAGTTAGCGCTGCATGCATCTGAGATTATTGGATGGTGAATGGCTAGCATTATAGCTACATAGTTCACAACATCATCCGACTAAGCCCGTCAATGCCTATTAGATTAGCGTGGTGGGTCTAAGTTCTAAATCTTCACTACTTTAAGGAGAGAGGGCTTACCCTGCCTGGGCCGACAAAAACGACTTAAATAATGATGAGGAAAGGTATCGCTAAAAAAATACAGTAATCTAATATGTCGAATGAAAGCTTATTTTATGCTTAATTTCATTGCATTAAGTTGCCTTTGATCTTGTTTATGGTTTTCTAGATTTTGTATGAAAAATGTGTATTAACTACCTACCTATTTGCAATGTGTTACTGTGGACATTATCAATCATTAGTTTATTATCCCAAATAAATAACAGATGAGGGTATATATTTCTAATGCCGGATCTTAGGCAACAACAAGGTTACTATTATTATGTGGAATTAAATGTCTTGGCCGCAGCCCCAATAGAGTGCAAACAGTGAGAAGTAATTAAGCTCGCTTTCACTTCTAACACTAACGCTTCTAGTAAACCAACGTATTTCACTTTCATTTATAGGTACATATTTTTCAATATTATTAACCTATTTTAACGGTCCACTAACACTGAATGCGTCAGGCCTTCTTCCATTATAGAAGAGGGGATATACAGTTGAAGCTAGAGACCCACAACGCTGCTTCAATGTGGGATGACGAGTTGTATGACGATGTTAAATTCATTAACAATCGGTATCAGATGTTAATCAATAATCATAATGTTCGAGGTATGGGGGTGTTACACCAACAACTTATATTCCGAGCTGAGAATTGAAACTGATTATTTCTTAGAAGAAAAAAAACTCAGTATCTCATTTACTGACCCAGGATCCTAACCCAGGATCTCGTGATCTAAAACCTCATGGGCTAACTACTGAACAAACGAGGCAGTTATACTATAGAATATCTACGTACCTAAGAAAGTCGTGTTAGTTACACTATATTTTATAACTCAAGAACGGCTAGACCGATATGGCTAAAAATTTGCGTAGAGCTTAGAACCAGGAGACGGATATAGTATACTTAGGGCAGGGGTAGGGTACGGTAGGAATAGGATAAGGTAGGTGTAGAGATCTACGAGCACGAAGTCGTAGGCGTCCGCTAGTTAAATATAAAAAGTTTTAAAGAGGTAAGATTTGATTGTTTGTTAGTTTTCCTTGTAATTTCATTATATCAATCGTTTAGCTGTTTAGAGACACTTGAAACGGGTCTCTAAATCGAAAAATAGTAGTTAGGCCCCTCATATCTTTCAAAAACCTATCCAACGGTACCTCACACTATGAGATATCCGAGAAAAAAAAATTCATCCTCACTTTACATAAAGTGGTGATACTCTAAAAAAATATTTTTTCAAGGTGACTTTGTTCACATTTTTAATGTACATACTAATGCTAATTTACAGATTTCTCTGTTAGTCTCTGCTCTAAACCGCATACAGACGGACAGACAGACAGACGGACTCTAAGGTTTCCTTGTGGACTACGAAACTCTAAAAAAGCTACATTATGAAACACTTTTCATAAAAAGAGCACTGTTATAATTTTTTAATTTATATGATATATGCATGTGAATAATCCACATTGTTATGATATTTTATTAATTGGAGTAAATTTACTAATGAAACGAAAGGCTACATTGACACACTTTTACTGTTTTTCCCTTAGGGAGATCATTATGTCCACCTTTCTCATATTATGAAATGATTTTAGATAAAAAAATAGATATATTTTTTCCCAATGACTTCATAAACAATTTCTAAGCAATAAGAAACTAGAATCGGCTTGGGAAAGCAAAACACATCACTCTCACGAGCAATTGAGTGTTAAAAGTAAACTGCCAGGCTTAACTGCATAGCCCAGTGTTTGCGCTCCACTGGGATTGTAGCCAAGGTATTCAATTCATGCTATCTACGTACATTGTACATCTCCAATTGCATATACGTCTTTACAAGTCCCTACAGAATTTCTTCCTTATAGTTTGTACTTACTATTTTAGTACTGTATTCTAGCAAAGACTAAGACCAGCGTGGTGGGTCTATGTTCCATATAATAATAATATAATTATGAACAGTCAATAATTAATTTATTTTGCAATCCACCGCGAAAAATGGACGAATTCATTTATTAGTTTGAAAGTCACCCTGACACCGAAACGGAATATTTGTTATTTTATACAATTGATCTCTTAATATAATATATACCTACTATAAATAATTTTATACTATAGATCAGTTACGAACATACAAAATTACCGCAAAGAGTGATCCGAATGACCTATAATACTGAACACACATTCCAATCAAGCGCACAATTCCATCATATACAGTCTTTACACTTCCTGAACACATAACTCGACGTTGTATATATTGACGATATGTAGGTATAATTAGTTTAAATAACGTTCGTTGTTGACCACAACTAACTAAACTAAAAACTAAATTTCCTCTTTTGAACGCCTCATTTTTCATGCGTTACTAACGCATGAAAAATGAGGCGTTCAAACGCATGAAAAATGAGGCGTTCAAAAGAGGAAATTTAGTTTTTAGTTTAGTTAGTTGTGGTCAACAACGAACGTTATTTAAACTAATTATACACAAACACTAATCTAACAGTATTTAATATCATGGACCTACCGCAGTTGCCAAATACTTAGTTGGAACTCGTTAATACGGACGGACCACCAGCAGGAGATATTTTAAAACAATTGTCACATACTCGTAGCTAATGTCTCAACATGATGTCTCATATTATGCAGACGCAGATCTGGATTCTACAGCGTGTGGTACATTAAAGGAATTCAGACTATGACTCACCATTACAGAGAAATATACTCAGAAAACAAACGGTATTTAAGTCTCCAACCAAACTTGCGAAAGGAGACTTAACTAGATCAATAAATAAAGTCTTCTTCTCGGTGTTATGGTGCCGCGCGTCAAGGGATTATAATACATAAAGTCATTGAATATGTTAATATATCTAACTGGCGGGCGCTCGCGTCTTCGTCCACGAGATATTAAGTTTTTCATATATCCCGCAGGAACCATGTATTTTTCGGGATATAAAGTATCCATTAAATAGCTATCGACTAGTAAAACTCCTGTTAAAATAGTTTCAGCTGTTGTAGAGATTAGCCTGAACAAACAGACAGACAAACATTTTTAAAAAGCTTGATTTTTTGTTAGGTTTTAGCACTTGAGAAAACATAGTTATATTATAAAATCACGGACAGATGCTTCAATTTTATTTCTATGTATTGATTAGTAAATAGTACGACAGCTTAAAACAATGAGGTACATCTATAAATGCACAACATTGCAATCCAAAGTTTGTAATCTATTCATAGAATACAACTGGTCAAATTCTATACATTAATTCGCAATTTGAGATTTTACTTATACCATTTGTAACAACAAACGTTGCCGTGGCATAACGTATTACTGGCGCCATCTATAACTTATAATTAAACTGTAAAAATTCAACCCCTAAAGTGGTGAAATAGGGCTTGAAAGTTTACATTGATTTCCACGCGGACGAAGTCGCGGGCATCGCGGACAGTTATAAATCTATCCAGATGTAAGAAAAGTATCTATTTAGTTACGAGTACAATTTTAGTAAATTCAACTGTTTTAAATAAAATGAAGCACAAGAAAATGGCAGTTTCTATAAAATATATATTTGTGAGGATTTTATCTAAAAGCCAGCGCATTCCCGGCTTGCATCTTATCTTGCAGCTTACACATCGTTTCCTTTGTTTTTCAATCAGTTAGCCGGCAGCGTACGGTATTGTTTTAACTGTTTACTCCGTTAACGTAAATTAAATTAGGTAGATTTCTTTGACTTTTACAGAATGAGTTCCAGCATTTTTTTTTTTATTTATTGAGAAAGAATACAAAGGAACTTATGCTAACTTATCCTAATAATTATACAAATCATGCCCACGTGGATTGGTGGCAAGAATACTGTGAACAGAATTAGTGTTTATACTTCATTATATGCGTCGTTTACGTCGTAAACGTCACAGCAGCCAGCCTATAACAGCAAGCCAACGTCATAACAGCCAGCCTATAAAAGCAAGCCGACATCACAATAGCAAAGTGGGGAAGAATAACCGAATGTCTGCAAATATACTCGAGTGAAGTCTCAAAGAAAATATCGATGACTTGATCGAGAGTGTGATAAATAATTTCATGACATTCGGGGTTTTTCAAAATTTATGTAAGATTATTAATTTAGATACTTTCATCCATATACTCAAATTAAATTAAAATATATATAACAAACCAGTTATGTAGTTTAGGCAAACAGTTAGCAGTAAAATTACCTGTTCAATTTCCTGTAGTACAGGTTACATTGTACGATAAATTGAATGATACTATTGGGATGGCCGCCAAGGTGCATTCCCAATGCACGCAATTCGCAAATACATAGCTATGTAATTAAGTCGGACATTCTCTAGTGCGGCCACTATTACAACCTATTACTTATGTAAGCGCCTCTCAGTTTGTCTATTATACTAACTGATATTATAAATACGACTGAGTTTGTGTTACACTTTCACACCTGAACCTTCTTCTTCTTAGAGTGCCTCTCTGAAGGTCGGCGGTCAGCTTTCTAAACTTTTCCTTGTCCATGGCTAGGCGGAAAAGTTCTTCGACGGTCTTTATGCCAGTCCACTCCCTTATAATTCGTAGCCAGGACTTCTTTCTTCTTCCTACACCTCTTTTGCCTGCAATATTCAACCTGAACACCTGAACCACTAAACACGTATTTTATTTTAATCTTAGAGGTTATTTACTCGTAGTATTCATAATTATTATTATGCAATTTATTTATTTATTTAATTAAATATAAATATACATTTTTTAACTATTCTTAATATAACTTATCAGTGTGACATAAACTCGATTAAGGTTTTCTGCACACCGGCAATCGTCGTCAGCACTCGGAGTTCGCAATCAATAAGATTAAGCAACATATAAAACAACAGCATACACAACACACATAAAATAAAATAGGGTACGGTAGTGGTAGGGTAGGTTTATGGTATAGGGATAGGGTAGGGGTAGGGTAGTGGTAGGGTAGTTGTAGGGTAGGGTAGGGTAGGGTAGGGTAGGGGTAGAGTAGAGGTAGGGTAGGGGTAGGGTAGGGGTAGGGGTAGGAGTATGGTAGTGTAAGGTAGGGATAGGGAAGAAGTGCAAATAAATAAATTAATAAGTCAAAGCGAAGCTTGAGCGAGTTCGCTAGTTATTGTATACAATACTGTGGCAATACTAAGGAAAGGTTCTCAAATTAGTGGTACTGTATACAAAGGGTAGCGTAGACTTTCAAATACCGCTGTAAGCCGAGATGGCGAGATCAGTAACAAAGTCATGCATGCTACAGACCTTCAGTTTTAACTGTAAAGTCGAACTGTTCCGTTAAATCGTCCGTGTGTAGGTAAAATTAAAAACTGCACAGTTCACAGTTAAACGAAATCGAATTGAAATATCTTTAGACTAGTTGACGCCGCGCGGTTTCACCGGCGTGGTTCGCCTTCCCATAGGAATATGGGGATAATATATGTAGCCTATATATAGCCTTCATCGATAATAGGCTATCGAACACTGAAAGAATTTTTTTTTAGTTCCTGACACTCTATCCGGCAAAGACATACTGCCAAGCGATTTAGCGTTCCGGAACGATGTCGTTTAAAAACCGAAAGGAGTGTGGATTTTCATCCTTCTCCTAACAAGTTAGCCCGCTTCCATCTTAGATTGCATCATCACTTACCCATCAGGTGAGATTGTATTCAATGGCTAACTCGTAGAATAAAAAATTGAAAAATCAGAATAATTTTGAATGCCAATACGAGACGTAGGTAAAAGTGCAGATGGCGAGGTAAAGCCTGTACCAAAGCGAGGAGGTTGCGTTACGTTTTCTTTGCAGTAAGAAGTTTCATACAAATAGTTTAAAAAACTAAAAAACACGCTTGATACCCATATAAAAAAAATATCATGGGCATCCGCCATATTGGATTTAAGTCACGTGACAATTTTTTTTGTATTCATGACAGCAAACTCTTTCATTTGATAACCAAATCATGAGTGTGGATTCAAACAGTCAGTCCGCCATCTAAAGGGGGCCGCCATATTAGATTTGTAATGACATTTCTTAGCTAGTCATGTATCATCAGAACTCAGAGCGTGTGCAAAATTTAATTCTAATCGAAGACCGTTAAATCAAGATTCCTAGATTTT
The DNA here is from genome assembly GCF_947172395.1 of Bicyclus anynana. Taxonomy (NCBI): domain Eukaryota; kingdom Metazoa; phylum Arthropoda; class Insecta; order Lepidoptera; family Nymphalidae; genus Bicyclus; species Bicyclus anynana. Next base: position 2,688,974 of record NC_069110.1, read on the forward strand.
CTTTCATATATAGGTTACACATCTAAACGTGTTAAAAATACTAGATGGCTGTTGATATGGTGATGATCCGTTTCCCTATACGTGTGCTGCGACCTCTATTACGCTAGTAAAAGGGTCAGCTACACACACAAGGTTCACACAAGCCGATGCCCCGCGGTTTCACCCGCGTAGTTTCCGTTTTTACTCCCGAATGGCCCTCTAAGCCGAGGTCCGAGTCTCATAGGAGACGAGACGTCCCTTAGAGAATCGTTCCATCCTCTATCTTCATTTAAGCCTTCGGGTCTCATCAGGCGAGCTTCTGCGCCTTCCCAAACCCCCCAGTGTCACCGTAGTGATCATGGAGCCATCGGCACATACTCAACGGGAAAAAAAAAGTTTCCGTTTTCGTGAAATAAATGTAGCCTACACTCATGAATAACGTGACTTTTAAATGGTAAAAGATTTTTTCAAAATTGGTTAAGTAGATCCAGAGATATAATACTAGTATAGATAATGTCTACAACACTGTAGGGTTATTCAGTGTAAAGTTTCCATCTACCAAACTTATTTACTATCAACTTGAGGCGAGAATGTATACAAAGATTTCAACGTGTTATAGGAGAGAGCAAAATTCATGAGGTTTCATCGAAAACATCAGTTACGTAATATCGGTAACAAATTGGTAGTTGGTTTTATTCTCAGCAACTGAAGGGTTAATTTTTTTCTTGCTTTTTATGGTTCCGTACCTCAATTAAAATACAAATCCTTATATGATCACTTTCTCTGTCTGTCTGTTTATCTGTCAATATATTTTATTTTGGGGATTCGCAGAGGCATCAAAATTTAAACTCCTCTACGTTACCTACCAAGAAGAAGAAATAGAAATACTTTATTGCACACAAAAATACAATAATAAATAAAAAAATTATAAATGAATAATTTAACTTTGTATGCAAAAGCCTTATACTATAAGAAATCTCTACCAGGCAACCCCTGATGAGAGGACTTGCGAAGATTGAGCGGGAAAGTGCAATACATTATGACAATAAATGAAGTTGTGAAGAAATTTCTAAGTTAACGAAAAAACAAGATACGGGCGTTTATTCACCAATAAACTTAGTGCTATTATCATGATATATTGCACCATAATTTCCCAATTTCTAGAGACCTGTCTACCACTAAATTTGACTACAATTCGTTATGTATGTAAAACACGATACCTGTTTAAACTTTTCCAAAATTCAGCAAATGTTACCCGCCAGCCGTTCTGCGGCGCAAAAACCGCAATCATTCTTTAGATACAATAGCGTCTGATTGTACGAATACAGAGGCACTCAATAATATTAGGAAGTAAGCGAGCAGTTTAACTTAACAGGCAAAGCACCTTGTACCTCCTTCTCTAACGTTTGTGATAGCTTGTATATCCGTCTCTTTTGCCCATTGGCGTAGAAACGCATTATATGCGGTTGGAGGTTTCGACCACAAGTAAGTTTAGAATTACGACTATGGCCCGTTTCAAAACTTTATATCTATATTGTATACTGGTTTATATTTTTTTAAAACAACTTTAATTTTTATGGCAAAGACGTACAAAGTACGTTAACACATTGGCCCTTGACTGCGATCTCACGAAACGCCAAAGTGGTTGGCAGTTCGTATTTTCCAGTAGGGTGTTATCTAGCCACGGTCGAAGTATAACCACCATGCCTTAGCCTGAGACGCAGCAATGCTATTTGGCAGCAGAAATTAGCATGGCTAAAGCGAGCATAGTAGTACTTCCCCGGACGACCTGTGTCACAAAAAACAATATAATTCTCTATTACTCTGTCACTTTGGTTGGCCTTTATGGCTTCGGATCAGGATTCTAAGCTTTCCTTTTTAATCATCCTAATCCCGTTAATCCGCATAGGAGCAGCTTGATGTGTCTAAGCTCTATATTCTCTCTATTAAAAAGAGGCCTAGCGCTGCAGTGGTTCGTTGTAATAATAAGTGGCTGATAATAATAAGTACACCATTCAAAGACATTATACGACGTGCCAAAAGGTCGCCGATACCCATTTATCTCGTCTTCATAAAAATACAGAGGCAATAATATCCCGCTAAGAAAAGCGACGTGTAAAGTTGCTCTGCCCAAGCTATGCCCCTAATCGACACTAAGGTCGTATTCACAAGCAGGTTGCCTACGCCAATCTATCAGTGCTTTTCGGTACTGGTCCACACAGTCAACCACAACATAATATAAGCGGATATGAACAGGTGTCGGTCTGATATGGTACCAGCGCTGATCGGAGCAGGTCGGAACTTGTCGGCTACGTTCGGCGCTGGTTAGACACAATGGAGTCTCCACACTTGTACCTGTGTCGACTATCTGTGCGGAGCAACCCACCGCCTGCCATGGCACCTTACAACCTTTCGGTTATTTAGGCCGAATCACGGGAGGGCGAACCCGGTACTCGTTTTTCGCGTATTCCCGGGATGCCTTCTTGACTTGACAAGTTATTCCTCTTTTCGTTCCTTGTCCCATTTCTTCACTCTTCCCCTTCTGGGGCTGGACGACACACGACGCTGAGTCCCGTTTGCCCGCCTCGGTCCTTACCTGGTAACTTCATCACCTTAGAGTGATAGTCAACGGTCCAGAATGCTCCCTCTCTCGAAGTTGACCGTCGAACTGATGTGATCCTGGAACATCAGTCTACGCTAAGCAGTAGCGAGAAGCGCTGGTAGATAGGCGCAGGCAACACGCTTTCTACAATACGGCATGAATACGCCCTAACAAGCAAGTCGCGTGTTTCAAATGGCCAGGAAGTTGAAAGAAAGTGACGATTAGGTTTCCCTAAGCCATTTTCCGCCGATAATGGCGTTGACAAGAATTGAATGAGTGGAACTTTAATTACCTGGTTTTTAAATACTATTTCATCTGGTCAAGAAAAAAATTACCTACAAATAATCGATAGCTCATTCGACGTGGAACAAAACTTTGAGACAACCGCTATTTTGTAAGCCAGAACTGCAGTTTTTATTTCCTAAAAACAAATTCCTAAAATAGGGCCTTGGCTTTTTGAAGATAACTCAAAACCTATTAGTAAATTTAAAAGAAGTCATAAAATTAAGTTTTCCCTTGACTAACAACTTATGGCGGCATCCATCCATTCGACCAACAAGCACATAGTACTCAGTATCAATAATCTAATTGAGCAAGAACATTTTTCATCCATAAACACAAAATCAACCATATTTCTGGCATTACCCTCTTGCCTTATTTACATATGATTTTTTTTATGGTCAAACATAGTGTTTGCCACAAAAAGATTATATTCTGAACAAATTACAAGCAGACTTTCCGATTTTCATTCATCCGCTCGTCATCAACCATACTAAGAACTTAAAATCGATTACGTTTCACACCTACCCAGCCATTATAATCTAACATAATTACTCATTCATTCTGTTCACACTTATTCAAGATATTATTTCTCAGACTTTCCCAAAACTCATTTCGTACGTGAAAGTCCTATAATGTACACAACCTTCATGTGCTTTTTAGACATTCACGTGCCTAAGTCCGTCGGAGCATCTAATCAACATCTAAGACAAAGATAAAAGTAAATCCAACTGTACACACACGTCAAAATTTCTTTCGGAAAGTATGATACTTCCTGACAACCTCATCTTCTGTCATTGGATGCACCAGATAGACAGATAGACAGTAGGCGGTATAAAAAATAATTGATGGTATGACATCCTTTTCTTTTAGTCTCATCCACGCGGAGTTTCATCTATACACTTTTCATCCATCATCTGTCATACTTCATCTATTTTTTCGTGCATACGTACAACGTAGAAAAGCGGTTTTCTGTGGAATGCTTTTCGCTACCACAAAGAACGAGACGTGATAGATTGCGCATCTCGCAGCCGCCATTTTTGTTTTTTTTTCTAACATAATTGCGAAGTACATTCTCGCAGAGCCCCGCATGCCAGGATAAGGCTAGCCTTAATCTGGGTTGGCCCGGTCCCAGTGCCATCGGTTAGGAATTGCCACTAGTCATGAGTCCCTCGGCACGGCTATCTGTTGGCAGAAATGGGTAGGAAAAAGGAATAAACGGACGGGATGGGATAGAAGACAGGATTAAGAAGAGAAAGGAAAATGGTAAATAGGATATCGCTGGCTCGGAAGGACTGTGAAAAGCCAGTAATAGCTCGGGTTGCCGGGATCGCTTACCCGTGTACCATACTATGTCTATCGGAAGTGATAGACACGATGTGTACCCCTGACAAACGGATTTGAATAATATGTTTTATTTAGTTACATAATTAGATAACTAAGTCTATTATAATAATTGGTGAAACATTGGAAATGGAAAATTCCCCATGTTGCCAGGCAAAATGGTAATGACCATGGATCGTAAACTTCAGTGGGGTGCTCATATAGAAAAATCCTCGGGTAAACTTACCTCAGCAGCTTTTGGTGTGAAAAAAATAAGAAAGCTATTGATGTAGATTCCGCTGGGATTGTTTATTTTTGTGTTCTTTCACAGTGTCATGTCTTACGGTTTTTTGTTGTGGTTTCGTTGGTAAATAGTAAAAAATATTAATATATAAAAGGAGATTCAAACCCCCGTCTTACTAGAAACAGGCTTAAGTTAGTTGTATCCGCTTATTTACTTATGGTGGGTGCTCTCCTATATTATATAATGTCCTTATAACAAGATCTCCAAAACGGTGATTTGGATTTGAACATTTTAGTAAATGTTCAGAGTCGAGTCAATGGAAGCCCGCGACTTCGTCCGAGTAAATTTCAGTTTTACACAAACGCCTAACACTAATTATTGTGAGATATAAAGTACCTACCCTATATAAGTTGCTTAATAGCCTTCTCTATCTTCCAGTAGTTGTTATCGTGTGAATAACTATAAGCACTTAGCGAAGCACAATTACTTGAAATCGCAGACAGGCACTTCAAATATTAATTTTAAAAAGCCGACAAGTTTGTTTGTTTGAACGCACTAATCTTAGCAACTACTGGTCTTATTGGAAAAATTCTATCAGTGTTAGATAGCCCATTTATCGATGAAGGCTATAAGCTATATATTATCCCCATATTCTTACGGGAACGGGAACCACGCGGGTGAAACCGCGCGGTCGGTTAGTCGCATTGTCAGCTAATCAATGCATGAGATATAGATAATAATTACCTACTTTCTAATAGGAATTTTATATGGCAGGACATTGTTTGTTGGGTCACAATAGTGAATAATTAATTTAGAGCTGCGTCAAGCTGTTGAGGCGTTGAAACTTCGTTAAAAACAGGAAGCCTGATTTTATTTACAGCATTCTGTGAAAATAATGTCAGCAATATATTAAATTTTGGTTGCAACAGTAAATAAATTCCATGATCCAACGTGAGCTGGAAATTAATTGAATGTAAACACATGTTCTTTAATAATTATAATAATTATAATGTTAATATTTAATTTACAGAATAAGCTCATAAATATGCAAAATATTGAACAATAAATATCCATGAATTATGTGTAAAAAGATTTTCAATTAAACTTTATATTAAGCTAAGTACTCGCTTCATTTTCAATATTGCTTATAATAACAATTAAAATATGTGCTTTAATTTCGGGTACATACTTAAAAATACATACAATATATGAGTAGTCCCTGGCTTTCGAACTAGCTGTCACTGTATTTTGGAACGCAGTGGATTCCCATTAGTGTTACATATTCATGATAATTTACAGCTTTCTATTAGTAATAGTCTCTGCGTTAAAGAGCGGACGGACAGACGGACATGATGAAACTATAAGGGTTCCTTGTGGACTACGGAACCCTAAAAATACATTATCTTCGAATTGCGAAACTTGGTTTTAATCACTAAATAAAATATATTAAGTTAAAAAAAATAATGTCACAAATCTCGCAGTATTCGATGTTTAAATTTTGAATAAAGAACGTAGATCAGAAGAAATTAATAGAAATATGTGTGCAGAACTCAACACTTGATTTTTTTATAACAATTGCTGGCCCGAACGTTGTAAAGGCAGTGCCTTTTCGTTTATGCCCACCAAGTGTTCACCAAATATAATTATTTTAATTATCACCCACCTAGCCTTAGTCTCTTTGTGTTTTTGTGTAATTTGACCCAGTTTTGTTTCTCTTTCATTCGTTATGTCACCCAAGGCTAGCTGTTCTTGATATTCCAAACTACGTCACAGTATAATATTAGAAATATTAAATCTCTGTGATAATAGGAAATATTAAAATGACACTTTATCCTAAAGAAATACTAAAACTGACTATGGTAAAGACCAAAGGATCCCAAATTTGTATTGCTTTTTTGAAGGCCTCCGTGGCGCAGTGATAAGCGCGGTGGATTTACACAATGGAGGTCCTGGATTCGATACCGGACTGGGCCGATTGAGGTTTTCTTAATTGGTCCAGGTCTGGTTATTACCCTACCGACAAAGACGTATCGCCAAGCGATTTAGCGTTCCGGTACGACGTCGTGTAGAAACCGAAAGGAGTGTGAATTTTCATTCTCCTCCTAACAAGTTAGCCCGCTTCCATCTTAGACTGCATCATCACTTACCATCAGGTGAGATTGTAGTCAAGGGCTAACTTGTAAAGAATAAAAAAAGACTACTTTCAAAATTTGGCTGGTTTCAGTGGACTCACTGGAGCTACATTTATACCCTTCCCCGTTTTGTGATCCAAGATTTTCTTTTTTGTGATTCAAGTAGTGCCCATGCAAAAATAGTGCGCGAAGTATGAACACTTAAATGTATGTCAAGTCATAATTAAAGTTCATTTATTTCAATTTGGCATATTACAAGTAATGTCAAGATCTAGTGGTGATAATTAAAGTCCAAAAAATTAAAGCTACGCGGGTGCCATTTATGTTAAGTAAGGAATCTTTTAAGTAGTTCCAAATCCATTCTGATGCACGACACGACAAATAGACAAATTATGTGTATTATTGTGACCATCTAACAGCAATCCGTAAAGCGAAACTTGGCGAGAAATTTGCTTAATGTCTGCAAAAACTGTTATCTACTAACAAATCGTTTCTAGTCGGCGCTTAGCTAGAAACGATTAATTAGTAGATTACCTACAGTCGTTTGCAAAAAAAAATAGAAAATGAAGTTTATAACGTTCCTTATCGCACGTTACACGCTCTGAACAGATAGGCGAGACCAAAAAAGAGTAATATGACTTATTCCGGCGCCCAGGGCATGTAGCCATGTGGAAAGTCGATTCTCTTTTTACAAACGCTAACGCTTCGAAAATCAAAAAATGTATCGGAATGACATTCACTATCGACAGCTTACGTGATGAAGTTGTCGATCGGATCTGTCATTCCCATACATTTTGTTAGTTTTCGTAGCGTTAGCGTTTGTAGAAAGAAAATCAACGTACCACATGGCTAAGCTCTCAGATTTAAATAGTTCTTAAGCTTTGTTATTTGTAGTTACTAGTGGACGTCTGCGACTTCTTCCGCGTGGAATTTAGTTTTTCACAAATCCCTCGAATACTATGAATTTTTCTTGGATAAAAAGTAGCAGCCTATGTGTTAATCCAGAGTAAAATCTATTTTCATTCCAAATTTCAGCCAAATCGCTTCTGTAGTAGCGGCGTTAAAGAGTAACAAATATATAAACAAACATCCATACAAACTTCCGCGTTTTTAATATTAGTAGGATTATTGCTTTAGTCAGCCCGCTGTGTCTTATACTGAATCGTCATTAAACATCAGGTACAGATTACAGTCAAAGGCTAACTTGTTATTCAATAAAAAAAACATATTCAAAGATGATTTTAGATAATTTATAGAGACAATATTGTATAAGATGCTTGTTATCTGTAAAGGGGCTCGCTTTATTTCGAACTTGATAGGTTTCAATGGACTATTGTACCGGCGCTCTAAATCACTTTGTGATACGTCTTTGCCCGTAAGGCAGAAACTAGCAAGACCTTACTCAAAAGCAAGGATGCTTGGTAGAAATTAAACCGGCTTTCATCTTCACACAGGAAAATGAAGTACTTACTTAAGTAATAATAGTTTGTTAATTATTACTACCACTAGCAAACCCCGCAACTTCGTCCGGTTGGAATTCTTCTATTATGCGGAATATCCCAACGTGCATTATTTTGTTACTAGCGGACGCCCGCGATTTCGTCCGCGTGGAATTTAGTTTTTCACAAATCCCTCGGAAACCATGGATTTTTCCGGGATAAACATTTTATGTATATATCCAGGCTATAATATATCTAAATACCAAATTTCAGCTAATTTGGTTTAGTAGTCGAGGCGTGAAAGAGTAACAAACATTCATATCATCAAAATGACCAGTTTTCGCATATCTCGGGAAACCACGGATTTTTTCGGGATAAAAAGTAATCTATGTGTTAATTCGGAGTGAAATCTATTTCCATTCCAAATTTCAGCCCAATCGCTTCAGTAGTAGCGGCGTTAAAGAGTTACAAACATCCAAACATCCATACAAACTTTCACGCTTATACGAGTAATATTAGTAGGATATCACGAAGGGACATTTTTTGACATGTCCAACAATTGTCGTCATATTTCAACGAATTTCCACAAATCCTTATCAAATTATGTACTTGGCTTACTCGTGATTCAATCTATCATTTGGTGTAAACCAATTAAAATCCGTTCAGTAGTTTTTGAGTTTATCGCAAATAGACAGACAGACTAAAGCAGCGGATGACTTTGTTTTACAATATGTATAAATTAATGATTCTTTCTGGTTCTCCTCAGTAGATTCTGCCTTCTAAACAAGTGATATTGACGTCATAAATAGACAAACTAAACTTTTTAAAAGTGTTTGTAAGCTTACCCTACGACTGAAACTTATAAGTATCATGGAAGAATGAATTTGAGATAAGAGGGAGAGAAAGTGAGAAATAAGGATTATGCATGTGATAGGTACGAATTATGGCCAATTTTTTTGTAGTGAAACGTTTGCATTGGTCCGTTCCAGGATTCTTTTTTTAAACTCCTCGCTTTGATCGTCGCATTCAATACACGCAAAAAATATAATTTACGCGAATGTTTTAAATGCTTATAATAATAATTATATCAGTTATTTTACTAGTTCATTTTTGAGAAAAAAGAAATGTTTTAATTCGGTTCCATTTTACTTTCATTACGGTTTTGTTAAATCAGAAATCAATTAAAAATATAAAAAAGTACATGGATATAACTGCGTCACAGGATATCAAATAACGAGTATCTAATTAGTGTCGTAAAAGGTCAATTGCGTCAACTCTCAATGATCGATCTACTTCACAGTTCACTATATTCTCCATAAGTGTTCCTAAACGACCTTATTCTGTACAAAAGCTATTACCCTGATTAAGACCGAACCCATAATACACATTACGCGGCGATACGCCAGATACCATTTTTACTCACATAGAGATATTTTTCGTATATAATTAGAGATTAAACGAACTTACCTGTAAGTGAAGTTCTATCCTAATTATGCGAAGGCTTCTTCCGAAGAGATTAGCAAAGAGACACATGTAGTAACGCGCAGCGCAAGCCATTTCACACTATTTTGAGAGTAATCGTTGGTTTTTATTTTAAATTTTTTTTAAAGGGTAGTTTTGTTTATCTCAGTCCCGCGCTCGAAAGGTTTGTCATTTAGTTTAGAGATGTTCCCGTTAACCTTTCATATTTTACGATTAATAGGGTTATAGACTTGAAAGGAAAGGGCGGGTGGGTTGCTAATCTCTTCGGAAGAAGCCTTCGCATAATTAGGATAGAACTTCACTTACAGGTAAGTTCGTTTAATCTCTAATTATACTCAGGCTTCTTCCTCGAGATTAGCAAAGAGACACATGTAGACTTTTAGAGATATCACTCGTAAAATATGAACCAGTAAAACCATGGACACAATAGTGTAGATTCATATAGGATTTTAATCACATTTCTTAAGTGATTTAACAGCATATTTTAGTGGACGCACCACAATAAGTTTTATATTACTTTCTTTTGGCCTATGATTATGTATTAGTTTTATATAATAAACTTAAAGCAGCGTACATTGTCGTGGAATGATACATAATTGCTTTACTGTTTGTTTACTAACTGTTTGTTTCCGAAATGATCGGCCTATTATAAAACTTAGCAAAAATTTGAGAGCTAGAGCTCCAACCTGCAGTCTTTCTAATAAGGTCTATATTCCTCCAGCCTGTAAGCAGCAAATGTGGCAGCATGCCTGATGCTATGCGCAGTGACCGATGAAATATCAGTTCCGCTTAAGCCTTTTCCGCTTAAGTATTTTTAATCCTTCTACACAAAGTCTAAGTTCCGACAAGCTTAATTGTTTTTTTTTTTTTTTTTAATTTACACGTAGGCTATTTTAATTAATATTTAGCGATTTTCTTATTTTGAGAAAACGTTCTTTTTGCAATTTTTTTATTTTGAGATATTATGCGAGGAGAGCTTTTCCAGCACAAATTTCTGTACGCTCATTATAAAATCAATAAGGGCTGTGTTGTTCCAAACTTTGATATTTTTAATAAATCGGTTATTTTAATTTTAATTTGACTTGAATGTTTTTCAATGTTCTCAATATAACATAGATAAAATTTGTACTCTATTTTTTCTAGGAATAAATTTTCATTGGGATACCATTTTGCCAAATAATTCAAAACCACAGAGGGGTCCCAAGTTTGATTACATATTGGTAGAGAAGGTCTTGAAACACAACCTTGAAGAAACGTTTCAGTAGATCGTTATCAGACATTTTATCTTTAAATTTTAAGCTAAGAAGCCAAAGTACCATATTGTGAACCCTCATTGAACAATTGCGTTAAAAAACTAATAATATATGGTATTGATGGTTCGTATAACTTCAAGTTATTATTTTTTCAATAACTGAACCGATTTTTGTAGCACCCTTCATACTGTTTACTATGAGTTTTCCGAGAGCGAACCAAGTATGATGTCCAAAAATAATAAAGGAAATTCTGTCATCAGCATCGCCGCCCAGATAATACTCCTGTCACCAGGGTAATATGCGAGCGCATGTGTTATTAGATAAAATTAAGTTTTCATTTGCCTTTAATAGTAAGGGATTGGATATATTTCTTTTTTTTTTTTTATTTTATTTTTTTTTTTTTATTTTTTTTTTTTTATTTTTTTTTTTAAGGGGGTTGTGTGGGCCACCTTTGTACAACCATTATATCAACCAGCCTTATCTGAAATAATTTTTCGCAGTGATTTTAATATCATGGTAATCCCTGGTAAACGCATAAAAGTAAAATGACCAAGAAACTGTAAATGCGTTAATTTCATACGCATCTGGGTCCATATATCTAGATATGAACGTAAATACGTAATCAGAAGCTGTGGACTCCTGGATCTGCGAAATCATTTTGCGAGGAACAAATATACCTAGTGAAAACAAACAGGGTGCGATGTTCGCATCATTTCGCCAAAGCTGTTTAGCAGTTTCTGTTAAATGGGGAAACTGAATTCCTCCCATACGGTTAACGTAGGAAATAGCTGTGGTATTGTCAATACGAAGTAAGATTTGGCAATCCGATAGATCTTGGCAAACATGTTTAGTCCTATGAATGCCGCTATAAGTTTTATAAAGTTAATATGGCGGCTGCGTTCATCTTCATTCCATGGGCCACTAGCCTTTTGGGCCCCACATGTTCTTCCCCACCCCGTTGTTGAGTCATCAGAAAAAATTTCCAGTCTGAACTTAGATTTTTCAAGAGCGTTTTACGATAGGGTGTTTCCACCATTCTAAATCTGATTTTAAGTTATCTGGAACGTTCATGAAATTTTCATAATTTTGTGTATCTTCCAAATTGAAGTTTGTGCATCGTTAGAAAAGCTTGGTATATAAAACCAGCCACATTCAACTACTGGAGAAGTTGATACTAAAAGACCCTTAAAACTGGCGAAATCTCTGATTTTACAACGCTTCAAGGACAAAATGATTTTGTGTTCTTGTAAAGAAACCTGAAATTTTTTCGAGTCTAAGATGTATCCTAAAAACTTGCATTTTGTTTGAAAGATTAGGATTAGTTTTCTCCTTGTTTATATGTTTATAAAAAACCCCAAAGCTTCAAGAAGTATAGTGGTTTTTTTTTTTTTTTTTTAATTATTTATTAAAGTTATATTAAAGTTCTTGTCACATTCGTAATGATTCTGGCCAATAAGCATCATATCGTCCAAATAAATAGTTGATAAATAACCACACATTAGAAATAATTTTACAACAGGCTTCATGACTTTCGTGAACACGAAAGGAGCTGCGTTAAACCCAAAAGGTAAAACATTATATTCATAAGTATCGTGGTCCTCAAATTAAAATCTAAGATGTCATCTTAGATCATTTTCTATCATCTGTATGAACAATGAACATTAATTAAAAAGTATGAGTCTTTTAAGTCCAAATTCAAGTAGCAGTCCTTTGAAGTACAGTTCTTAAATCTTTAAACTTAAAGTGTGAAGTTTTAATGATTATAAGATAAGTATAAAACACATCTTCTCGTTGACAAACCTTTCGAGCGCGGGACTGAGATAAACAAAACTACCCTTTAAAAAAAATTTAAAATAAAAACCAACGATTACTCTCAAAATAGTGTGAAATGGCTTGCGCTGCGCGTTACTACATGTGTCTCTTTGCTAATCTCGAGGAAGAAGCCTGAGTATAATTCCATACACGTGAATGCCCACTGTAAAGCAGCGTGTATATGAATGAACAAGCTATGATTTTACTGAATTAACTAGGTATGATTTAAAAAAGCACAACTGTTGAGTTTATTTAATAACTTTATTGTCAACTCTTCTCAGCAGAACCTACCTCCTAAGCCGGTAAGAATATTAACTCTAGAATACTAATATAGTTTTTTCACTGCTTAGTACTAATCATGGTCTATGGGATAGTTTTTTAACGTTTTTACTAGATCATGCATTATGTTTACGATTACTTTATACTTCAACTTCTACTTTTTACATTAAAGTATCTTTTCCAATTAACACAATCTTAATAAGTAAGTTCATTTGGATGTAAAAAGAAATCTCAAGATATTTTTTAACCTTTACACATCTTGAAACAAATCATTTTAATTAAAATACAATAACTGTCAGATAAATATAATAATAGTAAGCATATTAATTTGTATGTCATATAACTTTCAAATAACTACTACTACACGAAAAACAACGTGAGGAAACCTGCAGAGAATTTTCTTAATACTCTGGGTGTGTGAAGTATGCCAATCCGCATTGACCATTGGCCTAGCCCCTCTCATACTGAGAGGAGATTCGAGCTCAGCAGTGAGCCGAATATGGGTTGATATGGGTTGATAATGAAGTGTCTGTCGATAATTTAAAAATAACCTGTTTTTTCAAGTGCTTAAATATAGTTATTTACACGATACCAGTATACAAAACAAACTATTAAAGACAAGTCACTTGTACTAGTATGGTTTTACATGGATATTTTTTTTATTAAGTCAGAACTACTGATTAATAATGTGTGTGCCCAACTGGAAAGTAAAGTTTTTTAAATTTAGAAGTTAGATTTAAAATTAATTTGAAAATCAATTTACAATTGCCTTACAATACAGTTCTCTTTTCCAAGATGGACAACGAAAGTCCATTTTAACGTAAAAACCAAAAATGCGGTCTCCAATGAGGTAACACGATTTTTCATTATTATCACGAAGAAGCCTTCATTTCGCGTCCATTGGACTCTGAGAGCGTTGAAATCTTTGAGTATTAGACAGGAGCGGTGCACGTACGGCAAAAGGACTTAAATAACTTAACTTTCACCTCTTTTATGTAACGAGCAAAACTGCGACCTAACGGGAAATGCGAAAAATGGACAGTAAAATTTTTAAGCCTCGTCCACGTGTCACTTCTCTTTCTTTTTCAACGAGCAATATTCTCTCTTAATTACATTTCCGTGAATTAATTTACAATAGAATATACTATTTGTTATTTAATCAAATAGAATCATATTTATTTAAAATGAGACAGACGGACGCCTGCATTTTCTTCCGCGTGAAATCAATTTTTTTAAAAATTCTGCGGAAATCTTTGATTTTTCCGCAATCCAAAGTAACCTATAGGTTTGTTTTTTAATAACCTCCTTTATATTCCAATGAAAGTCTCATTGGAACAAATTCATTAATTCCAGAGGTAAAACCGGATAAACAGACCGATACATTAAAAAAAATGTGTTTTCATATTGAGTAAATGAAAAAACACAGTTAAGTATTTTGAAATCACAGACAGTCACTTCACTTTTGTTTATATTATATTGTATCTCCTATACGAGAATAATTATACGTCAGGTGGCGCGACTTGTTTCTGTAAAGAATGGGGAGTTAGAGAGGGGCACCGATCGGTTCGCAGGAACGACTTGCGATATAAGGCGCTAGTCACCGTCCACATTCCTTGTTGTGTAATTCTTTATGCGTTATTTGGAATAGGCGGGGAAAGTGACTTGAGTGGAAAAGGGGAGTGTATGTTAACCGTCAAACGCGCCTTTAACCCTACACACAGCGTTCGCAAGTCCGTGACTCCACTCAAGGTCATTCTCTGCCATTCTAGGGTCTTGCTTAGGTTACAGTTTGATTTGTAATTAAGTTGTCCAGGCAAGTGTTGCGAATTTTTATTCATGATATGACATTGGGTTTCCTTATTATTTTCACTACTCGATGTATTCTCTTGAGGTATCTTGTATAGCGTCTGTAGTTATTTATATTTTTATTTTCAAAAAAAATTGTGCAATATAAACCACAGTTGGTTTTCCTGTTAACTGGTCGTGCTCTATTTTTTCTTATTCTCTATTTACTGACACAAAGGTAGAGAATTCATGGAAGCCGTTCATATTATTTGCTCGCTGAGATGCAAAAGTAAATGTAGTTCGTTCCAAAATTTAACTTACATATTTCTGAATATTTATTATCGGTACTTGTGGTTGGCGGGCGGTCGAAATACGACCATAGTTAATTAAATTTTTGGTAATAATTTGTTGGCAGCAATTTAAAATTTTTTGGCTACTTTCTCTACTTTGTGTGACGGTCTCACCACAAAGTAATAAGTACGACATTGGCTGTATGAATGTAATATTTTTGAAATAAAAGCAGGCAAAGTATAATACAGAACCAATACGTTTAAATTACACCGTAAGATGACGTGACATGAGACATCTGTCAGTAGCATGTCTCAACGACATATTTCGTGTGCTTGTGTAAGCACACGAAATATGTCTCAACGACATATTTCGTGTGCTTGTGTAAGTGAAAAAAAATATATAATTGTCGACCAATATCGCTTGAGTTGAAATATCGGCACTCGTGTATGTCTTTCGTCCTAACGAAAGAGATAGATATTTAATTTTACAGGTTGGTAATATTCATTAGGTACCGGCTAAACCGTGCTACAATGATATTTTTTTTTAATTTATAAATAGTTCCATGCCATTGGCTACAAAAATTCAGGCTTCCTTATAAGAGATAAAAATCGAGGAGGCCATGCCCAACGCCAAAATATTATTTACCAAGTTTTTTAATTCTTTTATTTCTTTAGTCATGATCATTGAAAAAGTATTGTATGCCACTGCGCGTAATTAGCGATTGTAGCACTCGTGCTGTCTATTGTGCAGTTCGGCGTCGTTTCATTTCACAAAGTGCACTCGTGCTTACATGACATTGGCATAAATAACTATTATTTATTCTAACAAAATTATTCTTACTCATAAAATAGAGTTAGAGTTAATGAAATAAACTTCGATGGTCAAGTAGTTACGAATACCTTCGAATCATAAGGTCCTGGAGTTGAGTTTTGGGTCGGGCTATGAAATACGTAGCGTTTCTCCAAATTTCAGGTTTGCCTACTAAACTATAAACTGACAAGGTTTCAGCTTTTACAAAATGACGAACAGTAATAAGTAAAAAAAACCACGAAATACATATACATCTGAAAGAGAGTAAAAGCACACATTAATTAACAATGACGTTGTTTTTATGGATTTGATGCAGCAAATATTTATCTTCGTTATGACAAAAAGTAAATAAGAGAATACACGAGTAACTTCACATAATACTACTAAAAATATATCGTAGCATTGAATAATGGAACACTTCTGGTGTACAAATAAAATATTTACGAATACTGGAGTTATTTTTTAATTAGAACGCCACGCTAATAAAGCTTAATTGCCTCTTCGTATGACATAGAGCTTGGATTCTTTAACAACGACCGTTGGTACCTCGTGATATTCATTTACGTATTATACATGGAAATTATTAAAGTCGTTATATTCTTGTCGCATTATAATAGCTGGGGAGCTTTTTTCACTTGTATAACTCACATTGTTGTTTAAAATATTGTGGGCGTGACAGCACCATTTTTAACCGACTTCCAAAAAGGAGGAGGTTCTAGAGAAATTGAGGGGAATTTTCAAAAATCGTAAACACCACTAGTGCGTTTGTTAATTAATGAAATACAGAGATTTATTTGAGCATTAATAATAGAAGTGCTTGTTTTTTCTACGGAACCCTAAATGGTGCGTGGCCCAAGTCGCACATGGCCGCTTTTTAACACAAATATCCATACTAATATTATAAATATGTACGTTATTCTGTCCGTCTCATTTTAATGTGGTAAACAGATATGACGTGTTAATGTGTATGTGTCGTTCTTATTGACGTGACAACGTCTTATAATTCGATGGAGCCGGCTGCACGCTCGAAAAAAGATAACGTCATGCGTCGTTCCCTCGCTCTAGGGTTGCCAACTTTTTTACATGAAATAAAGTATACTCTGGTCTATGAAGATTATCAAACAGTAGTTTAGAAAAACTAACATTTTCTTTTGAAAAATGCAACCATTCCATCAGTATTTTCTTATGACGTTGTCACGTTCAACTATCGTCAGTAAACCGACTTTACAGACAACCGACTTTTTTTGTCACTTTATTATAGCTGGGAAGTCACACAGCGACTTTTGGGATTTTCTCGAGCCTATCATGCTATTGACTACCTCCACTCCAATCAATATTTATACGATACGCTGGGTATGCTTAGATAAACCAAAAGAAAATAACATCTGAAAACTCAACCAACACGTCAATCAAGGGTTGGTAAGGTTTGTTAGCTAATAGCTAAATTGTTTTATTTATTGGAACAGGGGGATATATTTTGACATTGGTTCCTATATGGAACCATATAATTTGGAAATCCAACCCTAAGTCCTTATTCGCACGATGGTTTTTCAACGGATGTTAACGTCCAACAAATTGCATTCCCAAGTTTATGTTCACACGACCGTTTTTTAAAATAACACGCTTTTTATCGAACAGTGTTGCATTTTCAATTTTGGGCGTTGGAAATAGACCATGAATTGAATTAAACGAAAGCGCCAACGTATCGCTTTTTTAACTGTCGTGCGAATGAGGACTAAGGATAGGAAAACAGGTCATGGCTGATTGTTTACACATTAATTGTAATGTAAAACCACGCACAACTGTTTTGCGTTTAACACTTTTCTTTGTAAATGTAATTAATTTGTAATCAGTTGTATTATCTTTACAACTGAGCCTACTTGAAATAAATGATTTTTGATTTTGAATTGTACTTGCGTAGATGACCGCCATTTTGGTTCAACTTACTTACTGGGACTTATACTCTATATCCAAAGCTGCTATAATAGAACCTTACCAAATTTGGCTAGGCAGGGAGAACAACACGAGCAGAGAACGGGGAATGTTGATCGATCGACAAGGAATTCCTTAACCCTACATCCTGTAGTCACAAGTTCAGGACTCTGCTCGGAGTTTTTCTCTCTACCACGGGCCCGGCACCCGCACGGTGAATCCATTTTTTTTTTCTTTTTTTTTTTTTTTATTTGGATCACAAAACTGGTTACAATCATGTTACACTATTAAATAACATACATAAAACGTAATAAATACGATTGCACCTTCTTGGTGTGACCACAGCATTCTTATAATAAACTATCATGAACAGCACTTAAACGATAACACTACACGAGACAACAATATAAATGCAAAAATCACTAAACTAATCGTTAATCCTTAATCACTAAGTAAACTTGATGAGTTTTTTAAAAGAGGTCAGAGAACTACAAATAAAATCAGCATTACTACTGTGAGCATTTAAGAGTGAACATATTCGATAAACAGGCGCATGCTGACCGGCTCTGGTTCGACAGAAGGGTAAATGGAAGGGCTTTCGATTCTGTAAACGGCTTCCTGGACGTGGTACACAAAACATTAGACGTTCCAATATATCCGGTGAATCCATGTAGCCATTAATGATTTTATAAAAGAAAACCATATCTAGCATTTTGCGTCTATTCCTTAATGGCATAACCTTATAAAATTGTAGACGTGAGTCATACGAGTTTAACTCACGACATTTGTTGTCGCTGAAAGCCAGATGGTAAATAAAACGCTTCTGAACACGCTCCAATCTGTCACAGTGAACTGTGTAAGTAGGGCACCATACCGGGCTGCAATATTCGAGGATACTACGCACTAAAGAATAAAATATGGTAATAGATAGATTCGGATCTCTGAAAAGTTTTAATTGACGCGAAATAAAACCTGACAATTTTGATGCCTTTTTCACCACAGAATCAACATGATGCCGAAAAGAGAGTGATGTATCAAAAAGAATGCCCAAATCACGCACAACTTCTACTTCACGAAGCGGGACGTTGGTATTTGCGTAATAAACTATATCTGTTTTTATTGACTTCCTAGAAAATTTTATATTTATCAAAGTTTAGTGCCATTAAGTTACTATGACACCAATTAACAAGATTATTAATATCTTGTTGTAGCAGTGTGGAATCCTTAACATTAGAAACGGTACGGTAAATTTTAAGATCGTCGGCGTAAAAACGAAAATTTGATGTGAAAATTTGATAATAAAAATCAAGAAGAAAAGTGGGCCCAAATGAGATCCCTGAGGGACTCCTGAAGGAATTAATTTAATGTCAGACCTATAACCAAAAAGATTTACCAATTGTGATCGGTTTCTCAAATATGATTCACACCATCTCAATAAGGAGCCATGAATTCCCATCTGACTAAGCTTCAACAACAACAAATCGTGGTTCACTAGGTCAAATGCTTTTTTGAAATCTGTATATATCGCATGCACTTCAACCTTATTATCTAAAGCTTCGGCTATATCCATTACATATCCAATGAGGTTGGTAGCCGTGGATCTACGCGGCAGAAAACCATGCTGATTACTGTTGATATACTTTTTCAAAAGAAACAGTAGTTTTTTTTTGTATGAGGGCTTCAAAAACCTTGGCACATGACGATAAGATGGAAATAGGCCTATAATTGCTAACATTATTCACCACACCGACTTTGTATATTGGAGTGACGTGAGCCATTTTCCACTTAGTGGGGAATAAACCAGATTTTAGAGATAAATTAAATATAAATGTAAGAGGATAAGCTAAGTGCTTAGCACATTTTTTAAGTAATATTGGAGGAACTAGATCTGGACCACTACCCTTGTTAATATTAATATTGAGTAATTAGTTATAAACCTCGTCTATATTCACCGTTACAAAGAACGCTGATACCGATTCACTGACGCTGATATCAGAATCATAAGAGGATGAGCTTCGTGTTGTCGAGGGACGATCCTCGTAAACAGATTGAAAATATTCAGAGAAAAGTTGACATATTTCATGGCCACCCTTTGCAGATTTACTACCAAGAAACATTTCATTTGGAATTGGAGTACTATTGGTCCTTTCATGATTGCAGAATCTCCAAAAGTACTTAGGATTATTACGTAAATAATTTGCAGCAGAATTCTTAAACTTCCTGTAACATTCGGACATCAGCAGATCACTCCGATGTCTAATTGTTTCAAATGAAAGTTTATCTCTTACGTTTTTATATTTTTTATATCTATAATGATACTTAGCTTTCTCCTTCAAACATTTAATTAGGCTACGCGAAAACCACACAGGATAGTTATTTGGCTTCCTTCTAGACATAGGTGTATGTCTATGGATAATTGGCATCAGTCTATCATAGAACACGTCTATAGCAGCATCTGTAGACTCAATTGTGTCGAGTATGACTTTCCAGTCTATCTCTGCAAGATTGTTATTAATTGCCTCAAAATCACACAAGTTGAAATTAAGAGAAGTGGCAAAGTTACTTTTAAGTAACCTATCCTTGCTGATTTTAAAATCAATCTCTAAGGCAGGGTGATGAGAATCAATGGGGAGCAGCGGAAAAACAGATTTAGATACTGAGACGGATGGATCATTTGATATTATTAAATCAAGCATTCGATCGCTATCGTTTAAAATGTGGTTATATTGGAGCAAATTACAAAAGAAAAGTGTATCTAGGAACTGGTTAACTGTTACATGATTGGACGACTGAGGTGTGAGTGAATGATTGTCGGAATTTGAAACCCAGGTTAATTGTGGCAAATTAAAATCTCCTAATAATAGGAAACGTGAATTGGATATTTTGTTTTGGTATACATTTGTTAAATTTTTTAGAAATATTTCAAAATATTTAAAATCAACTGGGGGAGGGATATAAAC
This sequence comes from Bicyclus anynana, assembly GCF_947172395.1. NCBI lineage: Eukaryota > Metazoa > Arthropoda > Insecta > Lepidoptera > Nymphalidae > Bicyclus > Bicyclus anynana. The sequence goes on from NC_069110.1 coordinate 2,709,576, forward strand.
AGCGCAAACGTGTATTAGTAAATTATTACCAATCTCGATTGAGGCCCATAATTCTTCACATGTTGATTCAAACTCAAACATACGAAGAGCTCGATATTTCTTTTGTATTGCTATTAAAACTCCTCCACCCTCTCTTTTACACGGATATGACGATGTTGATGAGCGGTCACGTCGAAAAATTATATATCTAAATCAAAAACCGTTTCATTTAGCCATGTTTCTGTAAAAATAATTACATCATAATTTGATTTTAAGATGGATTGATATAGCTCGTCAGTTTTCGTTCTAAGACCTCTTACATTTTGATAAAATATTTTGAGATACACTGTAAATAATATTAAACTTAAATCGCGTGATAAAGATAAAAATAACGAAAGAATTAGAAAAAGTTAGTCTTGTAAGGATTGAAGAGCATCTAGATTTTTTATCAGAATTGCCGGGGACTCATCATTACGACGCACAAATATACGTCCACCACGAACCCATACGTATTTGTAATTCTTGTTCTGCGCTACAATTCTAGTCGTTGCATGGAGACGTTTATTATTAGGAGACAAATGTTCTGAAATGTAAACTTGATTCTTGTTTCCTGCAATTCCTAGATGCGACGTGTTAAGTTTATCAGTAGCATGTTTTTTGTTGAAATTTCTTACTGCCGCCAAAAAATTATCCCTTTTTATTGGGCTAGATAGCTTCACAATGATGCAGCGAGGTCGCTTTGATTCTGTGTTAATTTTAGCCACCCGATGAAAGTTTACCACATCATTGGGAGCGAGCTCAAAATTAACTACCCTAGCCAGTTGTTGAAATACCGTCATGAGATTTTCAGAGCGATGCTCAGGTACACATTGTATTTCAATATTACTCTCACGGGATTGCTGCTCCATCTGACATATTTTGAGTTCCATTTCCGACGATTTAGACCTAAACTCCAAGTTTTCAGCCTCCAGTTTTGAAATTTTATCATTTAAAGCTTTATTCAACGATTGCTGCTCGTCGTGACTTTCGGCTAAAAACGTCAGAGATTTAATGGCCTCATTCAATTTGTCACGCATAACCAAAAATTTTTTAATAACTCCTCTTACTTCATCTTGCAATTTACTTAGAGATGTATTAGAATCGGTAAGAGTCACTTGCTGTCGTTCGAGTTTTTCATTCATTTCTGATCGAAAGCTCCGAATTTCTCTCATGAAAGACTCTAGCGATGTTTCAGAGGATGATGGTGAGGAAGGGATTTCATTTTTACTTCTGACTTTTGGTGCAATGGGAGTATTGCTATTGTCTTCTTTAGGGCGCTTCGCAACACATGCGGGGCAAATCCACTTTGATCGGTGTGTAGAAAGTTCGTCATAATTTACGCACTCAGAATGGTATAAAAGTGAGCACTCACTATTGGAGCACTTTACTCGTTTTTGTGTGACCGAAATAACTAAGTTGCAGGCTCCACAAATCATTATTGAAGTTGGATTTCAATATAGTATTCACCTCAATAAATCCTGACAATATATTGTTCACAAATTCGCTGATGCGCGCAATTGCTATTTTTCTTGGTCAGGCGTTGGTCAGGCTTGCTACTTGTGACGTAGATACGAGGAGATCGCGAGTTGTCGTAGGTCAGTGATGACAAAAATTTAGTTATTACAAGTTCTAATTACTCACGATCCCCAGCACCAATTTTCGTGATCCAAACACCAATAGTGAATTAATCTCAAGCACTACACTTTCACATATAATTTTAGACAGGTTAGTGATTCCAACACCAAAAATAAGAACAAATTATAAAAGAACGACTATGGAGCAGTGTTATCGCCCGGTGCGGCGGGTAGGAATGCTAAGATATTTTTCTCATGCTGAGTTAATCATTTTTCTGATGATAAAACTGTTTGTTTAATAGCCTAGCATGCCCCCATGCCCCTATTAGTTAATCGTTTGGCGTAATGTAATAACCATGACAGGATTGGCCAGTGGAAATATTATATGCGATTAACGTTATTAACATATTCTGGAGTGCCAACGTAATTGTTGTGAGCTTCTTACGTAAAGAGCTTAACTACGGGCTGCGCCTTAAGCATCTTATGATAGTAATAATCTTAAGGTACTTAGCCCCCCCTCCCCACCCTAAGTACCTTAAGGGTAAATTTTCAATAGTGTTTTGTATTAACGTTGTTAAAAATAATCGACGTCATGGTATAGATGCATATGTACCGTAATCCTTATTCCATGTACTTCATCAGTTTGATTAGTACATACAATAAGGGTATGAATGATACTTCTGATTAAGTAACTTTAATTTTAAGTTTACCTGGTAACTTTAATTTTAATTTTTCGAATGATAATTATTACCATTATCTTAAGTATAATATTACCTGACGTTTCGAAAGAGCTTGTCAACTAAGCCTATTTGAAATAAATGAATTTTGATTGAGTGATTGATTAATAAGATAGACGACATTAAAATTGTTAATATGAGTAAACCATAACATGGAATTTGCACCGAGGTGGCTTTAGAAAAATATACTTTACCTCCCTGATCGAGAGTTATTAGTTCTCCACCCTTGGGCCATTGAGTCGCAGTGACCAAAAAATATCTCGAAATTATTTCACCGCGGCTGGTGAGAGGTTTCCACATTTTTTGTGTAAATGATGAGCCTGGCTGTCCAACGCGTGAATGCCGCCAGTAATCTTGCTACTATTCCACGTGAGCATGATTTGTTTAGCTATTAGGATAAGTTAGCTTACGTTTGTTATTGTACCTATTTTTCCGTGCCAACGAACGCAATTGAATGTATCATTCGTTTCGTTTCTCATATTTTCATTATGTTCATCATTCTCAACCTATATTCGGCTCACTGCTGAGCTCGAGTCTTCTGTCAGAATGAGAAGGGTTAGGCCAATAGTCCACCACGCTGGCCCAATCCGGATTGGCAGACTTCACACACGCAGAGAATTAAGAAAATTCTCTGGTATGCAGGTTTCCTCACGATGTTTTTCCTTCATCGTTTGAGACACGTGATATTTAATTTCTTAAAGTACACACAACTGAAAAGTTGGAGGTGCATGCCCCGGACAGGATCACCGGAATCAGAACCGGAGAAGCAGAGGTCATATCCGCAAGGCTATCACTGTTTATTTTGTCAGTGTCATATATTTTGATGGTTTATAAATTTGCCTTCCCCGCTTCCAATTTTTGTCTCGCTCCGTCGCTAAATAACAAAGTATGCAATATTGACATAATAGATTGTCAACATATGGCTCGAGAGTGCAATTAATCAACCTGCGCTATTAGTCAAGTGGTTCACAGCAGTTTCCCGATAAGCTTTGATGAATGTGACGTCGGCTGGCTTAGATATGTCTGCGAATATATCAAACTGAAGTCATTATTCGGTCTTTCGTCACGTCGTGGAGAGTGAGGAGACATGCTGTTGGACCATTAGTAATAGAGCATTTTGATGTATGTAGGTACATATTATATAGCAGTGATAGCCCAGTGCCTCCGATTCTGGAGGGTGTGAGTCCGAATAAAGTCCGGGGCATGCACCTCCAACTTTTCTTATATGTACCTACTCATACTTTATCTCTATAATTCCGCACATCATTGGAGCAACGTATTTATTCTTTACAGGTTAGCCATGGTAAGTCTCAAATGAAGCAATCTTAGATGAAAGCGGGCTAACTTGTTAGGAGGATGAAAATCCACACCCCTTTTCGGTTTCTACACGACATCGTACTGGAACGCTAAATCGCTTGGCGGTAGGTATTTGTCGGAAGGTGGTAACTAGCCACCTTCCCAGACTGGTATTATTGAAGATGCGTCTCATACATTATTGAAAATCCTAGAAATAAAAGTCCAGCTAGTACCTAGAAAACTGCCACTAGAAGACCACTATATTTATATGCTATATTTTACAGTGAATCCTCTTTGGGCCTGCGTGGTGGACTATTGGCCTAACCCCTCTCATTCTGAGAGGAAACTCGTGCTCAGCAGTGAGCCGAATATGGGTTGATAATAATGATGATGATGATGATCATGATGATGATGATGATGATGATGATGACGATTCTAACAGGAACGGAAACTACGCTGGTGTAAAATATGATGAGAGAGAAAAGAGCAATTATGTTATGGTAAAATATTGCGGCACAATTAAAGTAGGCGCAGTAATAAGTCAGATTTCTCTATCACTGCCTCCTTACCAGCAAGCGCAGTGTAGGACGCCCTCTAGCTACATGGTCCGACGACATTAGGAAGGTAGTGGGAAGTGGCTGGATAAGGAAGTCGGATGATTGTGTGTGGTGGCACGCGCTCGAAAAGGTATATGTCCAGCAGTGGACGGATTCAGGCTGTTGATGATGATGACTGCCTCGTTCTCACGGGAACGGGAACTACGAGGGTGAAACCGCGGGGCGTCGGCTACTAAATGACACGAGAGATTGTAGTAATTGTATAAATAATAAAAAAGAAGATTTCGTGTAATCAATTATTGTTTAGGGTAGGTATAGCTGTAATAGAAGAACTGCCCCTGCAGCCAAGTGGCGCGTCGATTCTCTTTCTACGATCGCAATCGCTTCGAAACTAGCCAACTAGAAAAATGTATGGGAATGACAGATCTTGATCACGTGACCTGTCGATAGCAAATGTCATACCCATACATTTTTCTAGTTGTCGAAGCGTTTGCGATCGTAGAAAGAGAATCGACGCGCCACTCGGCTACAGGGGCTGGTACCTCTGACACACTAAAGTTTTTGCGTTACGGTGGACATAATTGATTAATGAGTTAAAATCACTTCTAATCATAAAGTACCTAATTAAGTTCTAATCAAAAGACGATTATATTTTGTTTTTATTTATTTCATTTTATTTTTTAAAACAGGACACCAACAGGTTACAATAAAATCTTATAATAAAATATAAAGAAATATATAAGTTACGGCAATTATTGCAGACCCATTATTTTGCCAATTAAAATATTTTAACCTTTAGAAATATTCAAAATTAATTTATTTCAAGTAGGCTCAGTTTACAAGCACCAATATAAAAATAAAAATATAAAAATAAAAATACTTTGAAACAACCTACAAGTTTCGCAAAATATGCTTTTATTCAATATTGATTTGTCTGTACCTATTTGAACTAGTATTACCAGTGAAATCGCTATTTCATTCGAAAACCATAGCACTGCAGTGCGTAAAACGGAGAAATGTTAGCGTGCTTTTTCCAGATCTTACGAGTATGCAATGAGTTCAAGGTTAATGTTATTATTTAACTTTAAACACATAGTCTTTTTTGTTTATATTATTACTAGCGGACACCCGCGACTTCGTACGCGTGGAAAACAATGTAAATTTTCAACCCTTATTCAACCCCATTCTTATTTTATTTTCGCAATAAAAAGTATCCTATAACCTTCTCCGTATTATGGTCTTAAACCGTGCCAAGTTTCATTTGAATTCATTCAGTAGTTCCAGCGTGATGCCCGAATAACAAAAAAACACGGACAGACAGACAGACATAAAATCGAAAAAGAATATTTTTAGCTTCAGTATCGATTATGTAATGCCCCCCAACAAAAATTTTAAAATATCTTCAATGTACAGAATGTACAAAATGTACAGAATTCGTATTATAAGTATAAATTCTAGATGGCGCTGGCATCCATTATGCCACGGTAACGTTTGGTGTTACAAATGGTATAAGTAAAATCTCAAATTGCATATAAATGTACAGAATTCGACCAGTTTTATTATAAATATAGATTTACAAGTTAGCTCTTGACTACAATCTCAACTGATATATATTATCCCCGTATTCCCACGGGAACAGAAACCACGCGGGTGAAACTGCGCGGCGTCAGCTAGTGTTTCATATAATTTAGTTTCAATTAAAATTAAAGGAAGTCGCGGGCATTCATTACCCTTTTTATTATAATTATTTATTTATTTAAATATAAATATAATTTTTTTAACATTTCGTAATATGACTTAACAGTGTGACATCAACCCGATTGAGTTTAAACTCTTATATTATATCCTCAGAATACAGAAGTTATGACTTATCTTGTCTAACTAATCAATAGATACTCGTAATCAGTTTGTGTATATTTTATTCTAGCGATAACGACATGTTCGTAACACTTACCTATAATTATTTCGCTGATAAAATAATCCAAATTTAAATCGTGCCATATTCAATTAGAATTAGTCAGAATGTTACATGAAATCAGTTTTTATCACAATTTTCAATCTAATAGTTTCCCGTAGATGGCTGTGAAAGCTTTTACGAACTCTACCAGTTAATACCTATAATCATCTCGAACTCAATACGTATAATAAAAAAGTTCGAGGTCCGACTTTAATGAACAGAAACTATCCAATTCGAATCTAATTGAATTCTCTAGGCATTGGATTTTATAGGTGAAGCGTTAACGATGACAGTGAATAGGTATTTTTAATCTCCGACCTAATAATAAAAACAAACTACCGACTTCAAATCACTTATATGTTTCCACTAAACTAATAAGCAAAAAATAACATTGTATGTTGTGACGACTCTTACTCTTACATACTTTATGTAATACAAATTATGCATACTTATTAAATAATATTCTAAAAGGTGGTAAGTAAAAAATAAAAAATAAAAAGATTTTTATTAAAATAAGCTCAGTACATGAGATTAATGATAAACACTAAAAATTTGGAAATATTAATTTTTTTATACACAGGGCCGAGCGGCCTATGGTGTGAAATTGGACTTATAAGTCAAAATGATGATGCAGCCAGGAGTGTCTTCTCATGAGGGAACTTCTTAATGCTTAAGAGCATATAATATGTGAGACTTTACATAGTAATTGACTTCTGATGGCTTATTAATTATACACACGGCCGAGTGACCTATGGTGTGAAATCTTTTAGATTTCAAACGCATTACACTCTCTTGAGAGTAATGGATACTCTGAAAGTTAAAGACTGCCAGCTAGAGGCTAGGCCTGTATTACACTCATAGTACACTCGTCACCGCTGATGGCTACTTATGTACCTATATATCCCGCAAACGTTGTTTTGCCTTGTAAAAATTTTGGCGTGGACCATCCTTATCATTTAGAGGTATGAAGAATAGATGTTGGCCGATTCTCAGTCCATATACACAAACAATTTCATAAAAACGATCCAGTCGTTTCGAAGGAGTTTGGTAAAAACACCGGATCATGAGAATTTTATATATTAAAAATTTTTGTAGGTAACAGAATTTTTTATAAAGCTCTGCATTAAAAAATAACTCGATAAATTAGTGACGGTGAATAGGAGTATCTTATAAAATTACACTCTTATTGGGCGCCGTATCAAAAGTTTGAAAGCTTTAAGTAGGTAAGAAAGAAAAAAATAGTAGAGAGTCGATTGACATCAAGTAGCTTGACTGCCATGAGAGGCGTGAGAGTCTTTAAGCCATTGTCTTACAAAGAAGGCTTTTGTTACATTTTTTAATAATAAAAATAAAAGTTTTTGACCTCCGTGGCGCAGTGGTATGTGCGGTGGATTTACAAAACGGAGGTCCTGGGTTCGATCCCCGGCTGGGCCGATTGGGATTTTCTTAATGATCCAGGTCTGGCTGGTGGGAGGCTTGGCTAGTTACCGACACGTACTGCCAAGCGATTTAGCGTTCCGATACGATGTCGTGTAGAAACCGAAAAGGGGTGTGTGTGTTTCATCCTAATCCTAACAATTAGCCCGCTTCTATCTTAGACTGCATCATCACTTACCACCAGGTGAGATTGTAGTCAAGTGCTAACTTGTAAATAATAATTAAAGAAAACAAAAATATAGTAAAAAATATTTTAAAACATTATGACTTGACTTTTTACCGTAGAAATACGGAGATTAATATTATACCTTATCCAGGGTTTGATATTCTTAGTTAGTTTAAAATATTCATTTTTTAATGTTTTTTTCTTTACTTTTGTATTTTTGTGTGCTATAAAGTATTACTTCTTCTTCTTGACACTTACAAATAACGTGACTTTCTGTATTGGTATAAAGTTGTTATTTTTTTCTTATTTATTCTAAACGTATCCATTTAAATAGGTTTTCATACTTAGTAGAGGTATTCAATAACATATATTTAATCCTCCTTAATGTACATCGAGCCGTGATAGCCTAGAATAGGATAGGATATGACCTTTGCCTCCGATTTCGGAGGGTGTGGGTTCGAATCCGGTCCAGGGCATGCACCTCCAACTTTTCAGTTGTGTGCATTTTAAGAAATTAAATAAGTGTCATGTGTCTCAAACGGTGAATGAAAAACATCGTGAGGAAACCTGCATACCAGAGAATTTTCTTAATTGCTCAGTGAACTCTGCCAATCCGTATGGGCCAGCACGGTGAACTAATGACCTAACCCTATCCCTCTCATTCTAAGAGGAGACTCGAGCTCAGCAGTGAGCCGAATATAGGTTTATAATGATGAAGATATTGATAGGTAATGCTAACTGGTAACTGATCATAATTTGTAACGCTTTATTAATGTTACCTTACAATAATTATAATCAATAAGTTCTGTAAATTTTGTGGTCTTAGGTGTAATAAAACAAACAACAATTTTTAAAACACACACGCACATAGAAAGCCTGCTCTAGGCCTGTTTGTAGAAGCTCCGGTTCGGAAGGCAGGTCACATGAGAACGTCGGAAAATATTAAATGAAATCCTTTATACAAGTCACAGTGTATTTTCATTGCGCGATATTAAAATGGAATGCAGTAAACATTCATTATACCAGTATGCACATTGGCCTATATAAGTGTGTATTCTATAGAGTGTTTATAAAGTGATGTATAGAGCTTTAGGATTTGCGGTAACCAGGAACGGCTTGATACTAAGCATACGGACCGTGCAATGAAAAATACAATTCTGTTTAAAATTGTATCTATCTCTTATTGCTTTGAACGTAGAGTTGAAATTTCAAAAACAATTTGGGTCTTTATTCAGATATGCAAGACATGAGCACAGTTGCCGCGGGCTTTATTTTAAAATATTATCCGCTAAGAAAGCGCCTCAATGCGCATCCATGATCATGTTGATACCAAAATTTTATTAGGAATGTTCAGATTTATTCATGCGAAGAAGGCGAACTTTCATTCACTTGTAGTTGAAATTTTTGAAAAATATGTACCATCTATATAAAATATTCACAAGATAAAATGAATTCAGAAAGTATAAACTTATACTCGTAGTAGAGGATCCGAATAAAGGAAGACCTTCATAAATGACTGATATGTCTACTGAGTGCGAAGTATTATAAATCGAATTAATTTTTTTTATTATAAATCGAATCAAATCACGCGACTTTGTCGGCGTGGAATTTAGTTTTTCACAAATCCCTGGAGAACCATGGATTTCGCTTTTATAATAAAAATTTTCGCTTTTATAATATTAGTCGGATTGATAATGCGAAAGTAACTCTGTATGTCTGTCTGTTTTTACCTTTTCACTGCTAAACGGCTGAACCAATCAAGATGAAATTTAGTTAATTGGTAAATGGGATCGTTGAGCAAAACATAGGGTATTTTTCAACCCTAAAATAAAAATAAAAGGGGGTGAAATAGTAGTTGGAAGGATGTATTAAAGAGAAGTTAGAGTTTAGAGAATTGGTACTTAAATCATAAAAAATATGTGTTTTAAGAATTCTTAAAATTCAACCCCTAAAGTGGTTAAATAGGGGTTAAAAGTATACATTGATTTCCACGAGGACCAAGTCACGGGTGTCCGCCATTATGTCAATAAATATATTGCCATCGGGTTGCATTTGAAAACTTTTCATGCAGTAACCAAGTCAAGGTAGTCTTTATATGGATCTTAGACCATAACTACGAGTAACAATAGTAAAGGAGTCGCGCACGCAAAATACATAGAGTATATATACCTATGAGGTACTATAGTATAGTATTGTATATACTTACTGATTTATTGTAATAGTATACTTTTAGTCTAAGAAAAAGAATTAGATTTAAAAGAGTACATATTGTTATATTATGAATATAATAATAATATTTTACATGATTTAGGATATTTTTGTCGCTGATAGGAAATTATTGGATGCATCTATCATCAAAAATAAAATTCTTTAACTATAATAAATTGGAGCCAAAAAAAGGATTTTAGCGTCTTCAAGAGTTACGAGGTCGATAAACCTCGTTCCGCACCAGGAGAATGTACAGAATAACATAGCAACGTTGTCGAAAAAGTTATACTTACCATTTAACATTGGCGTCACTGCGTGACTCCGAATTTCAATTTGACAATGAATCAGTACTTACCTGGAAAAGAAAAGTTTTAATTAATTTACAGTCGTAAAAATTATCCTTTTTTTTAATCTATACTTATCTAAACTAATATTCTAAAGAATTCGTGGTATTGTATGGGGTAATCGCTGGATCTACTGAAACGATTTTGATATTTTTTTTACCACAATAGAGCAGTGGTGTAGATAGGTAACCAAGGGTACTATCTAAACTGGTTACGTTTTATAAAGTAAAAATACTCAAATACAAGAAATACCAAGGTACTTTATCATAAGCTCTTTTACGTTTTCGTTTTCGAAATTTTCTAAAAAGTTCAAATCGATCGTGATTCTCTGTTAAAGATTCGACGGCCCCTGAGCATAGTCCTGCCTAGTCCCTGGGTTCTACGCCATTTCTAGAAAGCCATGTTTTTTGTGAGTATCATATACTATATTTTATTCCCGTAATCTTACGGACACAAACGGGAATGGGGATGATGACTAGGTTTGAATATATTGATTTTTATGATACATTCGGGTAAATAGGGTCAATATTAACTAATTTAAGCAAAGATTGTATGGATATTTACAAAATAAATGAGATTATAAAATTTCAAAATCTATTAAAAATATTTTATCATAATTAGATGAAAATTCATACAGTTTTAGATTCCTTACATTAAATGTGACATTTTTTTAATAAATGAACTATAAACATAAACGCACAAATAACAAAGATATTACTAATTTTGTTTGAACGCACATACAAATCTAACGATCATTACATTGCCTACGACGTCATTAGTTCGTGCCATTTTGTATGGGTTTTTCAGGGATTCGTGGCAGCGCCGCAAATCTGACTCTTTAAATCCCTGTAGCTCCGAAAGTAATGATAGCAGATACCCTGCTCCTTTTACAAAATTGCTTTACTATTAGTATACTTTTGATTTATATACAATTTAAAAATCTGTCATCATCCCTATTACGCGGGTGAACCGCAGGCGTCGGCTTCAACATTAATAAAAAAATTAAAAATAATTTGTCACTGCTTTAATGGTAAAGCTACAAAGGCGTTGCCCCAACGGGACTTTATGTAAATAAATATGGCTGCGTTTAATTAAATATGAACAATGAACAATAAAAGTTAATATCTGCCGAGCTGAGGTCGGTGTAGTTTTATTAATTTTTAAATTTCATTATTTTTTTACTTGCAACGATATTCTGTACTTCGTTTTAGGTATCAGTTTTGACTGTATTTATTATATACCTTTCTAACAAATACGAAATGGTACCTCAAAATAGTACCAGATAACGATTTTGATGTTGCGTTGTTTGATGAAATAATCATCATCATCATCATCTCAGCCGATGGACGTCCACTGCAGGACATAGGCCTTTTGTAGGGACTTCCAAACATCACGATACTGAGCCACCTGCATTCCGCGAATCCCTGCGATGACTAACACTGCGCTTTCTAATACGGGGTCGCCATTCCAGCACTTTGGGACCCCAACATCCATCGGCTCTTTGAACTATGTGGCCCGCCCATTGCCACTTCAGCTTCACAACTCGTTGAGCTATGTCAGTATGAAATTATGATTATGATTAAGTATACTATGAATTAATAAACTTTATAATAATCATAGAAAATGAAAAGTTAAATAAAGTTGTTCATTTTTTAAAAGTTAAAATGTACTTTTTGGGGTTAAACAAGGGACGCAACCCTTTTTAACCCATTATTACATTGTTCGCAGATTTACACGGTCGTTTGCTTGTCTATACTTAATAAGATAAAGAAGTAAGGTTTGTCAGGTTGCAGGAGTAATCTCTGGGTCTACTGAATAGATTTTGAAAATTCTTTTAACATTATAGAACCACGTTATTAAATTTATAATATTTATATTTATATGCATTGCATATATCAAAAAGTCAGTGGACTACTTGACGTATACCTATAAAATCTAATGATTTTACAAAAAATTTAACTCAAAATGTGAACGATTTATGTTTAAAAAAATTATACCTCTTTTATGGGCGGAATTTTGAAAAAATCTTAAATAACATTATTTTTGTATTTTTCTGGCAATACACACATATATACCAATATTTACAAATGTAACTTTTAAAATGAAGGTGTTTCCATGCAAACTTTCTACTCCCATTTCACCCCTTTGTAATTTCACTTTCGCAACAAAAAAATATATATTTTTATATTTTTTACAAGTTAGCCCTTGCCTACAATCTCACATAGTGGTAAGTGATGATGCAATCAAAGATCTAAGCAAGCTAATTTGTTAGGATGAGGATGAATATCCACACCCCTTTCGGTTTCTACACGACATCGTACCGGAACGGTAAATTGCTTGGCGGTACGTATCCTGTAACCTTCTCTGTATTCATTTAGTAATTACAGTGTGATACCGGGTCAACAAAATCACGGACAGATAGACAGACAAAAATAATAAAATAAATATTTTTGGCTTCAGTATTGATTCTATAGTGCTTAAAGTTTTATTATAAGTATATGTATAGACAGATATCATAATATGACTGTTATGTTTAACCCAATGCGTTTATAACAACTAGTACTCGTACGTGCTTATAAGGTCGTACAACGTTTGAATCAATGTAAATGACTGCGTCTGGCAGAATTCGATTATACCAATGGCAAGGCTTCGAGAATTCTGACTCACAATTATCGTCGAAATCGCTTTGTTCTAGGATTCACCTAACAATTTTTGAAATAAACGGCTTAAGCAAATTTGAATCGAACGTGGCCTATTGCAATTAAATGGATTGTTGGGTAATTGTTACCTTTGTAGTGTATTCCGCTTCTTTAAGAAATCTGTTTTATTTTTCTTTTTTTTTAATGTTATCAATGTCAATGAACCATTATTTCTTGTTAAAAAGAATTTAAGAGATCGCCTTTTTTATGAATCCAAACTTGAGTATACTTCATAGTAAAAAAAATATAAACTCTCTTAATTACCAAATTGGATATGAGTGTGTTAAAGTTGTTCTTATAATAACTAATAACTATTTTAATATGGGACAGAAGCAGGCGTTACTTTGCGGAAGTTCATCAAGAACATATAATAATTTATTTATTTTGCTGACGAACCCATGCGACAACGTCACCCAGGTTCGAACTACTCTCTACGAACGTTTCACCCCGAGACCGGAGCATCCTCAGGAGATGTTGACTCTACAACGTGCAATTGCAAAGTCAATACACGTATTTTGTTGGACCTGGGTGATGTTGTCGCATGGGTTCGTCGGCTTTTCGCGGATAATAGCAAAGTAAATAAATTATTATATATTTTAATATGTTTATAAATTAACAAAGTAAGCAAGCAATTAAAAAGTTTTAGCATTAAAATATTTATTTCATATCATGAGATTATATTACAAGTAAGAGCGGGGCACACGATGGCTGAATTTGTTGTGGGCTCTCTCGGACCAAGGCGCATTTGGAACCCTCGTAACTTTAATTTTAAGTTTTCATCTATTATTACCACCATTAGATTAAATAAAATTTTGACATACCTATACCTGACCTTTCAAAAGTGCTTGTAAACTAAGCCTAATTGAAATAAATGAATTTTGATTTGATTTGATTTAATGCGTTGCGGCGGCGGTGCGGTGCCGGAGCGGTGTCGCTGCGTTATTTTACATAGAAATATCTTTGGTATGTCACACGATGCGCTCCGGTGCCGCACCGGACTTGCAACCACCGACACGAGACGAGGCGAGTGAATGCGTTGCGACGTTGGAGCGGCACCGCTCAGTCGTTTATGCGTCACGACATTACTTTATTAAGAGACTGTCTAACGCTGGCTGCGACATAACTTTGCGGCGCCGCATCGCTCGTGTTCCCGCTGATGCGATGAAATCTATGCGATGCGGCGCCGCAACGCATCGTGTGCCCTGTTCTAAGTAGAGTACGAAACAGTACGTAACTTAGTATTAAAATACTACTGTCTCTATTATTATACCGTCCTTGTATTTTTATAACCCCTAGCAACCGTTTCATGATTACTACTGCACTGCTTTTATAAAACAAATTATGTTAGGAAAGTCGAATCAGGTATCTGCATCATTATATTTATTTTTGTATCATATTTGTACTTTTACGAGCAGACATAATAGCCCAGTGGATTATACCTCTGCCTTCGATTCGAAGGGCGTAGGTTCGAATCCAGTACGTAGCATGCACCTCCAACTTTTCATTTATGAGCATTCAAAAAATTAAATATCAGTTGTCTCAAACAGTGAAGGAAAAATATCGTGAGGAAACCTAAGAATTTTCTTAATTCTCTACGTGTTGAAGTCTTCCAATCTGCATTGGGCCAGCGTGGTGGACTCAGGCCTAAACCCTATCATTCTGAGTGGAGACTCGTGCTCAATAATGAGCTGAATAAGGGTTGTTAATGATGAGAAGATGTACTTTTTTACAATGCGACAAGTTAGCCCTTGAATGCTAAGTGGTAACGCTGCAGTCAAAATTGTAGCAGATTATCTTACGTTTAGGTACAAGAACCTACTTATACCGCTCACCGGTTTTTACGTTGCTTATGTAGTATGATGAATAAATTGTATATGGTTGGTGGTAAATCTTGAGGACAACTAGCCATGGCCGAAGCTACTAACACTTGCCTGGGTGAGTTTATACGTGTACACTATACGTGTGTCTGTAGAATGCTATAATATGGGTACCAGCAGCGAAGGCTGAAATTTTGTAATAGGTAACCCGATCAAGTGTTTGATTCATGTGCGCAGGCGTATTTGTAAACATTGTAGGAATGCCATGGTAATATTATATTATAAACCTATTTCGAGCGTATAAAATAAATTATAATTATGAATATGTACGAGTAGGTATATATGGGTATTTAAAAGGTAAGCTAGTAGTATTCGGGTTGCTTAGATTCCTCGCTGCTGATAGGTACTTATGTGTGATTTTTCTTGCAACAATGAGCCAAATAGCAAATTAGGAAAAATTCCACAAATAAGCATTTCAGTCTAGGATCCAAGGAGCAATTTTACAATTGATTACTTTCAACTTAATTTTCCGTGTGTAGTAACAATTTTTGAACAACTGCCCTTCTCCCAACTTGCATTAATAACGGGGTCAACAAAAATTGTGACTGACCAGCATTTTTTTTTTACTGTTGTTTAATTAATAGTTAAACAACTTAACAGCCACATTGTCCTACAACTAGCATATAACATTATCTCGTTGATACTCTCAGAAATTTTAATTATCTAGTTACCCTATTAGCTGCCAAAATCAAGATTTTTTGTAAATAAAAAAGTTGAGTGTCTCATCACAATGAAGCTACTCACGGAAAATTAACTTGATAGTAATCCATTTTAAAATGCTCCCCGGATCCTGGACTAATACTTCAAGACGGCTATATTAAAAATACAATATGAAGAAATAAACTTTTATGAGGCAGTGCCCTTTGAAGGTATTTAATTAAGTTCTTATGACGGTGCATATGATAAAAAGTAATTAAAAAGTTTTTAATATTTTTAAAATTGTTTGTTAAAGGTTTTTAGAGCTTCGAAATATTTGTGCATTGCTGACGTCGTTTGTCCAGTCAAATTATACAGATACAAAAATGCTAACAGTTTTGCAAGTTGTATAGCAGCATATTCTAGTCGATATTACTACTGCATAGGTCTGGCGCCCTCTTGAATGGAGTAGCAAAACTACATTTTTTTAAAGCAAGGAGCTTTTAAAAAAACGCCATCTGTGGAGGGGTGGATGCAACAAGGCAGCAGGATATAGCGCCACCTATCGCAGGGTGCAGAAATTTAGATGGCGCCACAATGCTTTACGTCAGGCAATAGCGCCACCTATCGGAGGGTGCAAAAAAGTAAATAAGCTCAAGGGTTTAAGGTTGCATTCAACGATGAGTTGCTAAATAGTACACAAAGGTGACACTAGGTGGCGCTGTAAAAAAGTTCAACCATAAAAAATAATAAAATTTGTATGATATTAATAAAAGTCTGTAAACTATATTAGATGAGAATATTATACTCGTAGACTTAGTGCTTCAAGCACGTAGCTTCGTAGCTTTCGTAGCCTTGTGGCGTAGCGCTTATTATGCTACGAGTATGTAGCAAAACAATGCCTGATTAAAAAAAGGATTACTCGTAGATTAACATTGCTATATATCAACGACCTTGAAAATACATCCCTCTATATTTTGACAGGAATCGTAGATCGCTAGATTACCTATTTTTGGAATTTTTTTTTGCCCCAGTTGTTGTTTTTAAAATATTACATTGGAAAACATAATTAATAAAATGGTGAACTTTCGCTGGTTTTAGTGATAAGTCGGCATAAACAGACAGTTCCCCTGTTCCAGAAATTAGCCTAGACAAACAGAAAGACAGACGATAATTTTATAAAAGCTTGATTATTTTTTAAAGTCGTGTAAATAGCTATAAGAACTTTTTTCCATTCAGGGGAAATCCTCATGGACACCATAAAGGGTAGTGCAGGACTCTTACCGGCAACCCCTCCTGCCACCCTGTTAGTCATGTACCCGCCTTTCAGCCTATAACACGCTAACACTTTTGCCTATATATTATGTCGTTGTTGTTATTTTCCTCCTCATTTCCTCCTTCTCCTTTTCCTTTATAATGTCTTCAAGGAAGTTAGTAATAATTGTCCAGCTTTTTTCTTATTGAACTTGAAAAACACGGCTTTTTTAAATCACAGACAGACATTTCATTTTTATTTATATCTATGAATGTATTGATGTCGAGTTAGCTCTTGACTGCGATGCCACCTGATGTTATGTCAGCCACTGACGATCAAATAATCTCACATGCCTGCAGCGCTAACGGCTTGACGTCCGATAAAATTGATCGTGTGTTGGTCGCGATCGGTATGATGTCAGTTTCATCGGATACTACACTTTGCTTATTTTTTAAAATCCTGATCCCTTAAAAATCACACTACAGCACATCACATGTACAATAACGATCACTGCGTGCTTTTTAAGTTGCGGAAAGAGATAAAAATCAGGTCCGTGAAATACAGTGGGTGGTGGGTATATTCAAAACCAGAATTATCAATAGCAGCCATCGCAACTTTAGTCTTGTGCGCGGGAGCGTTATGTTGGTGAAACATCACAAATTTTACTAGTTTTCCACGCCGTTTCTCGCGTTTTTCATCAGGCATTTTTTCATTTGTTCTGCATATAAGGACCTTATAATAATGTCTCTATGATTAAGGTATTCGATCATTACTATGCCTTGCTAACCCAGAAAAGAGAGCCCTTAATCTTGCCGGTGGAAGCTTTGAATATCTTAGAAGTTGGAGATGACGGTCTATTCCAGGTTATGGACTATTGTTTGTTTCAGGATCGTATTGGTAAAGCCAGATTTCATCCACAGTTATTAAAAAGGGGTCACGAACTTGTTGTAACTTTAATACAGCTTCGTAAAATTCAGTCTGGTTTGTTTCTACGTGTCCGTAAGCATATTAGTGTCAATTATGGACTTATCTTTACTATATCAGTTAGACAACCAACAGTAACACGAAGATTAGATAAAATATTTTTTTAATTCTTTTACCATTTGTTCTGTTACTGCTGTCGTAGGGTGTTCTGGGCGTGGGTCTTCAATTTGGTGGAGGTTCTTTCTTCATTCAGATTTCAGAATGAAGGAAGAAATAATGAACTCAGAATCCCACTGGTATTCTTTTACCGCGCAAACTCTATTTTTTTTCCATTTTCGTAAACTCGTTCCGAAACGAAACAAACATATGTCTACATTTTGAAAAAAAACCAAAAGAGAATTGAAAGCTTTTTGCTTTATTCGTTTTACAAATATCTGAACTATGCCTGCCAGTATTTACATTTTTTCTTACCAAGAAGTATATTCATACTTAATGAACATCCTCGTACATGTTTGTTTTTTGTTTATCGTTCAACTACGAGTGTAGTGCAAGTTCACTCTAACGTTTCTACATTTCAAAGTTTTTCAAACACTTCACTATTTCCTAATTTCCTGCACAGTTTTGCATCTCACTACCTACAACTTGCTGAAAGTTTCTCCAAGGCGAACTTCCTTTGAACCTTTAAAAGTTTTATTCAATCTTGTCTTCAATTTCGAACTTACGCAGATCGTATAGATGTCCATGGATATCGCAAACTTTGCATGCAAGGCGATGTCGTTTAATGACTTGCACGCGGTGCCGGCCCAGTTTTGGCACGCGATAGCTATCTCCATGCTTTAGTAAAATATTAGTAACATAGTGTTAATGATCGTTCGGGAAGCTTCGCGACACCTTTCCTTTCAAAATTCTCCAGTGCCTGAAGACGATAGTCTTCGAACAGTGTGTGTTGCGAGTGATGAACTACGGATCTGAGACTTGGTTGCTAACTATGGGCCTTATGAGAAGGCTCAGTGTCACTCAGCGGGCGATGGAGTGAGCTATGCTTGGAGCTTCTCCGCGTGATAAAATCAAAAATGAGGATATCCTCAGAAGAACCAAAGTCACCGACATAGCTCAGCGAGTCGCGAAATTGAAGTGGCAATGGGCAGGGCATTTAGTTCTAAGAGCCAACGGTCTTTGGGGTCCCAGTGTGCTGGAATGGCGACCCCGCACCGTTTGCAGGCGGCGGTGGAAAGTTCAGAAAGCGGTAAGAAGTTCTGATTATAATTCGCAGCTTGGAGTGAGAAAATTGGTGGTGGTTCATCCCCATGCCTCGACGAGCAGCCGTCTGCCCATTCATTATTAGGTACAGTGCCTAGTGTTTTAATTTCTTTTTTAAATAGTCCCTTGATATTTCTGACAATTTATTTACAAAGCCTTTTCATGTTGATATAACCTTGTAAGTAATTTATGAAACGCTATAAAATACTGTCCACTATTTCCCATTGTAATTCAACATCCTCAGTAGGTATAGTATTGTGTATGGAATGTGTTTTTACTGCCAATTCTCACTATTATCTCATTGCATAGGGCTTTGCTATGAAGTGTAATACGTGGCAATAAATCCGTGCGAATATACAAATGGCAACGGAATATTTGGCATGATTTCTAGTCAGAAATCATGCCAAATTTTAATCATGCCATTTGTAACAACATGGGTAGAATATACTTATTCTACCCATGTTGTTATGTTTATCGTAAAGAACGCTTTGGATATGACTACACTCCAGATATCTTATGCTGCCTCGTCGGTAGTAGTGAAGTGGTTAATCCACCACGCTGACCCAATGCGGAATGGCAGACGTTAGAGAATTAGGAAAATTCTTAAGTATGCAGGTATCCTCACGATGTTTTTCTTTCACCGTTTGGGACACGTGATTATTAATTTCTTAAAATAAACATAACTGAAAAATTTGAGGTGCATGCCCCGGGCCGGATTCGAACCTACGCCCTCCGGAATCAGAGGCAGAGGTCATATCCACTGGGCTATCACGTCTCTCAATAATAATAATAATTATAGGCTTAGATAAATATTTAACGAAACAAACAATCCTGAAAACTATATAATTAGGTACAATTTCAGGTCAGTTTTCAAAACACTATCATAGATTAACATCGTTCGGGACCCTCGTGACGCGAGTTCTACTCTCACTTGTCCGGTTTTTTTTTATTCTTTACAAGTTAGCCCTTGACTACAATCTCACATGATGGTAAGTGATAATGCAATTTGAGGAGGATGTAAATCCACACCCCTTTCGGTTTCTGCGCGACATCGTAGCAGAACGCTAAATCGCTTGGCGGTACGTCTTTGCCGGTAGGATGGTAACCAGCCACGTCCTGTCTAAAATCTGAGGCAATTTTAAAATTATAAAATCCTAATCGAGCTCAAATCCAGGAATAGGGAATCAAATCCAGGAGCTCTCTGCTGTCGTTAAAGTAAATTATTCGGTCAACGATACAAGATAAAGAATGCAAGCTAACTGAGAACATGATTGCTTGCGGCGGATAATGGCCTGTAGCCGTGTGGCACGTCGATTCTCATTCTACAAACGAAAACGCTTCGAAAACTAACAAAACGTATGGGAATGACAGATCCGCTCAACAATTTATCACGAGACCTGTCATTTTTTTTAATTTTCGAAGCGTTAGCGATTGTAGAATGAGAATCGACGTGCCATTGCTGCAGGCCCTGGTATAGTCGCTCGGTTCTGCAATGTAACTTGAGACGATCATGCTTACGTATTAAATCTCGTCTCGTTGAACGTATTGATAGATTCTTTATCTTGCCCCAGTTAACGTACTGATAGATACTTTATCTTGCCTTGTTAAACGTGATTATAGTTAGGTACGTTCCAGAAGTAGTAATAATCTTGCACTGAAGTATGTATAATGGTGTGTACTTTATGGTAGTAGTTTATGGTGTAGAGACGTGGACTATTCACGCCAGAGAAAGACAAAGAATTGATGCGTTCGAGATGTGGTGCTGGAGGTGAATGTTACGTATACCGTGGACTGCCAAACGTACAAATCTATCAATTCTTTCACAGCTTCAAATTAAAACACGTCTCTCAACCATCTGTCTACAGCGCATCCTCAGTTATTTTGGGCATATCACACGCCGTGGTAACGACAACTTGGAGAAAATTATTATGGTGGGAAATGTGGAAGGCAAACGGCCACGAGGTAGATCTCCAACCCGATGGTCTGATCTTCTCAAGGAAACTGGAGCCCGCACCTTTTACAGTGCCGTCCAAATGACCAGCGACCGTACTCGATGGAGAAGCATTGTATACCAAAAGAGGACTCGCCATGGTGGTCACGATCCACAGTCATGAGGGACCGACTGGAGAGAGAGAAAAAGTATGCATGTGATGTAAGCTGTTGTATATTTATCAGCATTACAATATTATTCAAAACATTTTAAATGTTATACGCATTCTCTGGAATATCCAAGCGTCTTACGAGCGTCCCATAACTTAGTTTTACTCCCGGTCGCATATTTCATAACATTATATTCTAAAGCTCAAATATTCGTGCAATATAGATGCAATATACCCAACTTGTCAAAGACTGACTCTTTATTTTAAAATGAGATGGTTCTAAAATGTTGTTAAATTTTAGAGAGATTTTGATACAAAGTTTCCCTCATGAGTCTGCTGACTAGAGCGCAGGACTTGAGACCCGAGTGTAGGGTTAAGGAGCTCTTTTATAACTAGTTACTACTTTGCTTCTCGTATTGCTCTCGCAGATCCCATTATAGCAGCTTTGGATACCCGTTCAAATATAGAACTTACTATAAATCTAGTGAGGCTAAGCAGGTCGTATAAATATTTTACCAATAAACATACCGCTCGCACCCATTTCCAGCATATAAACCAACAACATAGCCATTTTTAGTTGATTCATTTGTGATCGGATCGGATTGGCAGACTTCACACCCGCGGAGAAATTAGGAAATTCTCTGGTATGCTGGTTTCCTCTCGATGTTTTTCCTTCATCGTTTGAGACGCGTGATATTTAATTTCTTAAAAAACAAACAACTGAAGAGTTGGAGGTGCATGCCCCGGACCGGATTCAAACCCTCACCCTCCGGAATCGGAGGCAGATGTCTACCTATCTATGGTGTTTGTAAACGGGTATCTATGGTTTCATCCCTCTAAATAATTAAAGCATCTCAGCAACAACCTTTAGTTTAACTAACAAAAGCGTTTGTGCTATATTATTTTTAAATTTTAAAAATTCTCGAATTGCATTATCTATATTTAGTAGTTTTTTACGATTTATGAACAAATTTTTGAAACTATAACTCTAAAAATGAAGGACTTTCCATACAAACTTTCAACCCCTATTTCATCCCCTTCTATTTTTAGTTTAGAGTCAAAAAGTACCCTATTTTTTGCTCCAAGGTCCCATTTACTATTATACCAAAATTCATCTTGATTAATTCAGCCATTAAGCCGTGAAAAGGTAACAGACAGACAGACAGATAGTCATCAGGGTTACCTTTATAAATCCTAAATCTATTAATTGTTGTACTATATTATCTAGATATATGAGAAACCGGAATTTCTAACACGTTGTATGAATTTCTTTTTCTTTGGGACGGCTTACCTTCATCTAAATTCCATCCTTCGCCACTGATAGACAGACAGACTTACTATCGCATTTATAATATTAGTATAGATAAATCATGTGATTATTATAACCAGTGGTGTGCATAAGGTAGTCGATCAGGGTCTGCACTAGTAAGAAAAATTAATCAAACTGTGTAAATCTGCATTTAATAAGTATTAAGAAAAATATCTAGGATATGCAGAACGTTAATGCATGTATGTTGAAGTGCACGCCATTGATAATAACCACTGGTAATTAAGATATTTTCTGTTTATTGTTAAGTAACTTACTCGTTCCCAGCTGCTAGAATCATCTGCATCCTGGCTTAGATGTACAAAACTTCCTCGAGATAATCTTCGCATAACTCCGCACTTCACTGTTGCACTTCACTTCAATCACTATGTTTACTCAACAAAAAAGTCCATAAGTTTGACAAACTGATCCACACAGATAAACCAAATAGTGTAAGAGTTATTTATTTTTTGCAATTTATTATGTAATATATAACACAATAAAGCCCTTAGCCGCGTATGTACGTATGTCTGTCTGTTTGCAATAAGGTCAAAGTCTACCGAACGGATTTTAAGGTTTTTTCCAATACATTAGCTAATGAGAAAGGTTTACGGATATAATTTGTCAAGATTTTGTGTTAATTCATAGAAATATGACGGTACGATACCGACGTACGCTATACGGACGATTTAGTCATCATGGCAGAGACTCTGGATGACCTTAATACCACGCTTAATGACCTCAGCAGAGTTTCTCAACAGGTGGGCCTGAAAATAAACAGGGCCAAAACAAAAAATGTGTAATGCTCATATATCGCTCCACCCAGTTTTAGTTGAGAACGTTTCACTCGAAATTACCTAGGACATATGGTCCAATTAAGTAGGACCACATTCGGGAAACTTCGCGATATCTTATCGTCCGAAATTCCTCAGTGCCTAAAGACAAAAGTCTTCGAACAGTACGTGTTACCAGTGATGACCTATGATTCCGAGACTTGGTCGCTAACTATAGGCCTCATAAGAATTCATCAGAGTCACACAGCGAGCGATGGAACGAGCTATTCTAGGAGTATCTTTGCGTGATCGAATCAGAAATGAGGAGATCCGCAGAAGAACTAAAATCACCGACATAGCTCAACGTGTCGCGAAGCTGAAGTGGCAATGGGCGGGGCACATAGCTCGAAGAGCCGATGGCCGTTGGGGTCCCTAGGTGCTGGAATGGCGGCCCCGCACCAGAAAGCGCAGTGTTGGTCGACCCCCCACCAGGTGGACTGACGACATCAAGTGAATCGCAGAGATTCGCTGGATGATGGCGACTCAGTATCGTGATGTGTGGAAGTCCCTAAAAAATGCCTATGTCCTGCAATGGACGTCCATCGGCTGACATGATGATGATGATGATGATGATGATAATTGTTGCAAGTGTCAGAAAAAAAAAGTTTGTAAGTCTAAAAGGCAGTCTGCGGTGACATATATCTATATTTCATATGTCAAGTATAGGATGGGTAGTATAATCTATCTTCTAAAAATTGGTCACGTACAACGAAAAAGTTTGAACATTTACACTGTAAAATGATTTTTTCAAAAGCATGTAAAACCTTAAACTTACTGGGAGAGTAAGTTGACATTTTAAAAGCTCCACTAAGAGACACGCCAAAAGAAAGATATTATACGGAACACCGGGCCTGTCGTCCATTAGCTTATTCAGTCAAACAAATACTGCACTACTGAAAATATCTTTTCTTTAAAATAGGAGAGCCTGCATGGCCGTATATAATTTGCTAATTATGGAGTTTGGACCTTGGTGGTTTTCGAAGTTTTTCAGACCCACTAAGTCCAAGTATTGTCGCCATTGTTATTTTCTAAAATTAGGTATCTAAGGAATATCATGAGCAATCACGTCTCTAGTCGCTACTTTAAAGCCACCACAGGCAAAACTCTACAATTGACTACCGTACTTACCTATGGTAGGACAAAATTCTCAGCTTTCGTATAATGAGGTAGTCCTAAGGCTGATACTATTGATACTGATACATTATTAACGAACAAATCAGTGCACAGGCTTAATAACTTGAAGTTGAAAAATTAAGGTCATGATACTCGCATTATTAATTACACTCTCGATCAAGTCATCGATATTCTCTTTCAGTGCGCTTTCATTTGAGACTCCACTCGAATACATTTGCTGACATTCGGTTACTCTTCCCCACTTTAACCGACCACAATTATTAAACGGCAAAACTAACTTTCATCAAACATGTCTAAGAACACTCGCACATAAGTCACCTTTAATACAATTAAACTACATTGAAATCGTTTTATCCGTTCGGGAGCTATGGTGCCATAGACAGACTGACAGACAGACAGACACGTCAAACTTATAACACCCCTCTTTTTTGCGTCGGGGGTTAAAAATACGCAGCCTAATGTAGAAGCTTTCTATTTCTTTGAAGTCGTCATCATCATCAGCCTATCACTGCTGGCCATAGGCTTTTCAAAGAGCGCACCACCACACACTTTCCTCCACCTTCCATCTAGTGTCCTACACTGCACTTGCTGGTAAGTGGTCTCCACTCCTGGACACGTTTGCCCCAGTGGCCATCTGTTTTGCGACAAATACTCGTATGGCCCGCCCATTGCCACTTCAGTTTGCAAATTATTTTGCTTTAAATTCACATTAAAATAAAATTATGACCGTGATTATAAAGTTTGTTGTCTACAAAATACATTATGCCCACCAGCACAAGTAATGCCTCCTCAGAAGGCTTAGTGTCCTTAAATGGACATAAGTAGTTCCAAGAAGCCCGTTTAAAATGTTGCGAGTTCACTTAGTTTACAGTTCAAAGTGGCATGCCGTAAAAGCAAAAGCGTTTTAAATTTGAACTTTAGTATTAATAAAATAATGTTAGTTCTTTTTTCATTTCATCAATAATATAGAACCACAAGATTAAAAATTCCGGATAAGTTCTGAAAAGCGAAAAATGTTTTTTTCAATTTAAACTCATCGACAGTCGTTATGCTAGCTGTCATTAGTTTTTAAAAACACTAAGGCTGCGTGCACATTAGCTGTTGTAATAAATTTTTACGATCTTTGCTTGCTTAATCGTCGAGAGATATTATGTCCTGCAAGCTAATTCACTATCTTTGACGTATTCTAGTTATATACGAAATTGAGATTCTAAGTAAAAATGTCATCCGGTGCTTACTGGTGGATATCACACAGTAGGTAAATAAATGACATTGATTTGATGTTAATTTTAATAGATGAACCAAAATAGTTAATAGGCCAGCTGAACGTAACGCGTGATGCAACATTTTTTCTTAACGTGTCGATTTCGGCCATGGACTGAGAACCTTCCAGATTCTCAACTGTTTTTATATATTTTTACCACCGTATTGTTTTTATGCACACTCCGTTAACCTTTTTAGTAAAAATAATTTGAAGGGTCTCTAGCAAAGGGTTGCCACGAATATAAGAATCTGGTGTCTAGAAACTTTTTTCCTCATTAAATTATCCCTTAGAAAATATGAAAAATATGTTTCATACTTAAACAACTGCGGGGCCGTTGAAACCTGCTAGCTACCAACGTTACCATAGCCCAAACTCCTCATAAATAGGAGATGATGACAAGGTGTTAATATATTGATTCTTATGAGAAATTCATTCATTCAATGTCAATATTAACTAATTAATACATATATGTCGTGGTAGCCCAGTGGATAATATGACCTCTGCCTCCGAGTCCGGAGGGTGTAGGTTCGAGTCACTGTTACTTCTACAAAATTGATTTACTATTAGCATACTCTTACTCGTAGTTTATATACAATTTAATCAACTGTCATCATCCCTATTAGTTACGATATTTACGAATACCTGATGTAGGAGCAATGGGCTCGAAAACTTTTAGAAAAATAAGGTGTATCTGGAAAAAGAGGCAAGAGCTCTTATTATAAGTCCAATCTACCGCAATCCGCGTAAAAGAACTTTGTTCCAAAAATAATAAGCAGCGTCTCACTCTCACTGACTTTTTGACAGGTGTACACGCACCCTTACATTGAAATTAATTAAATTTTGCTGGTTGGCGAACTCTGTATTCTAGGGCATTACTAACTTTGAATACGAAGTTTGTAGACCGACGTTATTTAATAATTGTACTTACTGTAATTGGCATCTGACCTTTCATATTTTAATTTATACCCATGCTAATATTCCGGGCTCACAACGCTAAATTATTATTATTGGTCCTATTTGTATGTATCTTGATATATTTGATTTATAATTATAGATAGATAACAGATAAATGATCGTTGCGATAAACGTTGCAGCTTTCATGAGGATGCACGCAAAATTTTACTCATATTTAAATTAAATTCGTGTAAAATACAAGAATGGAAAATAATATTATATAAAAAAAATATTTGAATTTTGCCAGGAAAGATTCTCCATCTTTCCTGGCAATGTTCAATAACGTTATAAATCTCAAAAACATGATGGTCACTAGCAAAGTAGAGGGAAAAAGCCGCGGACCGCAGCCCGATGTGTTGGTCTGACCTGCATGACTATTCTCAAATGATGTTTTGTATATCTCGCAAGTGCGAGATTATAATTCACCGCTATCTGTCTCATTCTATAGTATCGTGATAGACAGAGAGAGATAAAGGTGAATTCGAAACTCGCACTTGCGAGTTATAAAAATATCGTTGCAGGATAGCCTAACAGATCCGTAGCACACTCGATTCTACGGTTTACAATGTTTTTCGTTTAGTCGAAGACAGGAGAGGCCCATACAAAGCCTTTTCTCTATATTGTTCACAAACTATTTCCTTATTCTCGGTAATCTACCTCCTTTATATATTCTCTTACCTCTACTTGGAAGCGACCTTATCACAAAACATAGAGCACTTAAGCTTCGTGAACCTTATAATATAGCAAACCTTATAATATACGATACGTGTACATATCATATAATAAGAATAAAAGGCAAAAGCTTCACAAAGTGAAGGGCATATTTGGAGAAAATCAATATTTAAAATTATTTTGAAATGCACGGTCAGATTTATCCGGCAACACCCATATGAACGTTTAATTGGACTGGATCAGATTATTTGATTACAAATTAAGCTCTCAAGTTCATTTTTCGGTTCTGCGCTATGAATAATATTTATGTGTCGCTTATTTTATTTTAAGTTGCAAATTATCTGGGTTACACAATGGTAGATTATTGTTTACGATTCGATACTGCTGCTCAATGTTTGTACGCGTAAGTGAGAGTAACCAATGTTTAGTTTTATAAGCCTATTGAGGCTCAACGGTAAGAGCGGTTGGACTTATCACCGAGGGGTGGTGGTTCAATCCTCACCCCGTTGGTCTATTGTCGTACCCACTCCAAGCACAGTGGGAACCCATATTCGGCTAACTGCTGAGCTCGAGTCTCCTCTCAGAATGAGAGAGTTAGGCCAATAGTCCACCACGCTGGCCCAATGCGGATTGGCAGACTTCACACACGCAGAGAATTAAGATAATTCTCTGGTATGCAGGTTTCCTCACGATGTTTTCCTTCACCGTTTGAGACATGTGATATTTAATTTCTTAAAATGCACTCATTTCCTGGACCGGATTCGAACCCACACCCTCCGGAATCGGAAGCAGAGGTCATATCCACTGGGCTATCACGACTCATGGTTTGTATAGTTATTAGGATAAGTTAGCTTAAGGTCATTATTGTATGCCTTCTCAACAAATATATAATATTCCTGTAATAATTCGTAAATGGTAATCATTTTTGCTCACCGTACAGGCGTCACTGATTGATACTGTTAATACTACGGATTTCTCGTTCACGTGATGATAGGATTACTCTGCCAATTCAATGCCAGCTTTATTGCTCGGATATTTTACTTCAATCACTTGATAATTATATGTAATTTTGCTACCATAATTCTGTTTTCCAGAAATTTTAAAAGTATGCTTAAAACAAACATAATATATCATAGTCTATTAAAAAAAAATCACGTTTACCAAACTTATGTAACTGTTACAAAATGCCTCATAAGTGCATAAGATATATATTTTTATTATGTGTTGATCTTCCAAAGGTTAAAATATTTCAATTGGTATGTGATCGTCTATTGATTAGAACCCATTAATCAACGTTATATCCAAACACAAATACTTCTAAAGCGTCAGAGGTAATGGTTCTTGTAACACGGATTCCCTAAAATGTAATTGATACACGAACTCTTCGTGGCTTATCAATTATTACACGAACTCTGAGTACCATTAATACGTGAACTCTCCATTGAAATAACTCATTGTAATTAGGTCGTTTAAATAGTTACGTCTTCGTGAATCATAAAAGACCACATTGACAGCGAGTGGCAACACAACATTCAGGTTTACCCCGGACGTCAGTATTACTTCTCATTGCTGGTTCTGTAGTTCTAACAAACTTACAGAAGTTAATAGTGCTTTGGGAGAGCAAGTGAGATTAGTTGTGGCATCTTCTTTTATCATCTAAAGATAGTCATTGGCTCCAACTCCCACACAATGACGGTGGAATATTGGTGTGTTTGCATCTTTTTTTTCTAGAAATGAAGGAGTTTCCGTTATATACTTTAAGAAACCTGATTCTACAAATACTAAGTCCCAGGCATTTTAAAGTGTCTTTTATTTATTCTATCCGAAAACGGTAGAGTAATATCTAGACTACAGAGACTGAGATGCCGATACGGCTTTTCCGGTTGAGTGGACACTAACCATGGTTTTTAAACCAGTACCCATTTTTCATAAAAACTTGAATGGACCGAACCCACATCCATAATGTTGTAAACTATTACCAACTGCACTAGAGTAATCTATTAGCACTAACGATTTATCTATAGTTTTCAGTATAAGTAAAATATTTTCTTATAATCAAGTCAAAATGTACTCTAAAAGTATTAAAATAAAATTCAGATTACCCTAGCTGTAAAATACAGACGATGAGACGAGAAGTCGCCATTACGTCGAGACAGGATGGCGGCACAAAGATCATTCACTAAGGATACAAAGGAATATGTGCACGATCGATGTAAGATAATAATCTATACAAATAAAATGATGTAAAAAAAGGTTCGTTATCAACCCATATTCGGCTCACTGCTGAGCTCGAGACTCCTCTCAGAATGAGAGGCGTTAGGTCAATAGTCCACCACACACGCATAGAATTAAGAAAATTGTCTGGTATACAGGTTTCGTCACGATTTTTTTCCGTCACCGTTATATTTAATGTCTTAAAATGCACATAACTGAAAAGTTGCATGCCCCTCCAACTTGAAAAAAAGGTACTGCGAAGAAAAAAACTCGGAAGGCCTGTCATGTTGTATGGATCAGAACGTTGAGTGATGAAGTACGCATGTAGGTACGTAAGAATGCACGCGTAAGAAAAATTTTCAAAATCGGACTAGTCAGTAAAAAATACATGTACATAACAAAATACGAGTATATCACGTCGAATTGTTAATTCTCTCTTTTTTTTCGTCGGTTGAAAATAAAAAAATATTACCTATCTACTTAAAAAATCGTAAAGTTGAACGAAATATTGAAAACCGCGAGAGAGAAAAAAAAGGCGAGTATTTAATTTATAATACCTAAGATTGGGGTTATTTAGAGCGGGACAATAAATCGCTAAATATGTTGCTAATATTTGGGAGCCGAACAGAGGATCACATTTCATGCTGTTGACCTTTACCAAGTAACAGCCCACGATATTTGTGGATACGCTTAGTGCTCACAAAAAAAAAAGAAATACTCAAGCAGCATTACATCTAAGATCTGATTGAAGATGGAAGTTAATAACTAAAAAGTATGCATTTCAAACATTATGAGCTTAACCTAAGCGGGACCTAATCCAGATTACAAAGTTATGAAACCTCCTTATTGGAGGCTCTTCTTGCAGCTTCCAATGTGGAAATAAAAAAATAGCAATACCTACTTCATTGTATCATCAACAAGTAGCATTTTTTATAAATGCACTACACATTTTTTGTAAAGGACAATGTGACACAAACCGACTCACTTATTAGACAAGTCTTGGAAGACAGTTTGTAGGATATTGCATTTACTCGACTCAAGAGCTATAGTATACCAGTAACAGTATCGTATTCAAAGACACTTGGGTGCATTATTATTTGTCCTTTATGTCTTTTCCAAGTAAAATAGTCACTTGACAAATGGTGATAATATGAGAAAAGAAAACCTAAGTATGACATTTTTATTTTTCGCACCTATATTTAAAAAGAAAGAAGAAAGAAAGAAAATAAGTTTATTAATTTTTTAGTGTCACAAACAGTACATCTTAGATATTATATGACTATCTGTGACACCAAACAGAAAGGGCTTACAGCTCATATAAATAAATAAATAAATATACTTAAACAATACACATCACTATCTAGCCCCAAAGTAAGCATACAGAGTATCTTGTGTTATGAGTACTAAGATAGTTGATATTATAATATTCATATACATTTATATACTACATATAAATACTTATATAATGTACAAATACACACAGACACTGGAAAACACCCATGCTCATCACACAAATATTTAGCTCAGCATTAGCCGTACATCGCAGGAAAGCAATGCCCAGCGCTGATTTTCAGCTGAGACCCGGGTGACGTCACAGTCAGTTATAATTACAAACTAAACAACTAATCAAAATACTTTCAATACATTCAAATTAGAAGATAATAAAACACAAAATAAAAAACCAAACACAAAATAAAAAACCTATACTTAACTATCACTCTAATATTATAAAGGCGAAAATTTGTGTGTAAGCGTATATGTTTGTTTCTCCTTTGCTATGCGGCTACTGAAGCAATTTGGCTGAAATTTGGAAAGGAAATTGATATTACTCTAGATTAACATATAGGCTACCTTTCATCCCGGAAAAATCCATGGTTCGCGCCGGATTTGTGAAAAACTGAATTCCACGCGGACGAAGTCACGGGCGTCCGCTAGCAACATTACAAATTTCGATAAATTCCATGGTTCCCACCGGATTGAGTGAAAAACAAAACTTAACGTGACCGGATGAGCAGGCGTCAACAAGTCTTTCATAATCTTTGATGTAGTATGTCTAAAAAACATTCTGCCCAATTCTCGGTCAGGCTTGAAATAATGAACTTTTTTTTGTTTATCTGTCCGCGATGAACCACCAATAGACAGATTGAGGTGAGTTTATGAGGACCAAGGCTTTCGTTTGTAATTACTAATTTGTCGTAAAAAGAAAGCATCCTGGAAGCTATATAACAGTACAAACTATACTGTATATATATATATAACAGTATAGTCTATGTAAGATAAAATATTAATTTGTACAAACGAAAAGGAGATTTAAACCCACGTCTTACTAGACACGGACATAAGTTAGTTATTTCTGCATATCGTCACCAAAGAGTAAAAAAGTCTTTTGTAGGGGTGTACTCTTATATAACAAGATCCCCAAGACTGTGATGGATCTGCCAATGCGTAGCTTTAAGCAATGTGTTAAAAAACATTTACTTAGTTGATGTTACTACAACATTGATGAGTTCCTTAAAGATAAAAGCGCTTGGAGGCCATTGGATCAGCTTCCACCTTCACACAGGAAATAAAACTATAAGAAATTGTAATTGTTATCAATTGTAAATTATAATACTGTATGACTTTTTCAAAAGAGCAACTGTTGAGTTTCTTGCCGGTATTTTCTCAGCAGAACCTGCCTTCCGAACCGGTGGTAGAATCTTTACAAATAGTCAAGTGACGTGTCAAAAGTGCTTGTAAACTGAGCCTACTTAAAATAAATGATTTTTGATTTTGATTTTTGAGCTTTCATCGAAAATGCTGCATGCCCTTTGAGATATAAAAAACAATGCATGGTGGTATATTTAGAAGATTTTATACAAGGGTTTTACGTGGGTGAAGTCGCGGGCGTCATTTGGTAGTAAGTAGTAAGCATTTAAAATGAATGAGATCTTTAATATGACAGTGGCCCAAGAGCATTCCTTGCAAAGTTTTAAGGGCACAAACTAATGAAGTGGTTGTAGTGTATAGTGTCTATGAGATACTTTATTAACTTCTTTAATTGTTTTGTTGGTAGCCTTATTATATTCGTCTTATTTGGAAGTCTTAGATTGGAGCCTCGGGTCAGGCAAAGTTAAAATTTCTTACATAGCAAACAAACGAGCAAACTGCTAATCTGCTGGTCTATTCACTATTTTGGTGTTTATTATCAACTTATTAAAATGAACATCAAATGAATTGAGAAATTTCATCTTACTACTATAAGTACGATATCTACCAATAGGCACTGGCAGACATTTGTTACATAGACTCTCAACTCCGTTTAAGTCAACTAGTATATGTCAAAGATAGTGAATTAGCCTGCTGATGTTAATGAGTTATTGCCGCCCATTGTCTCCAGGAATACCTTTTTGCGTTATCAATCTTTTGAGATAATATTATAATTTTTGTCTGCTGGACGTTGATCCCACAGTTTAAATGGAAGAAGTAATCTGGATAATTGGATGGTTGTTGAATTTCTGTCATCCAGATTGTAGGAATGGATTTCTTGGCGGAATAAGTTCAAACACTCATAACACACATTATTAAAAGTCATTATGGTAGAATTTTTAAGCAGTGATTCGATATATTTATGGACGAATGGAATTCTTATGAAAAACAAAAAAAAAATAATATAACGCATAGACAAAGAAGAAGATTGATGCTTTCATTGCAAGTAAGTGATGCTGAAGAGAACGAAGTATATACAATGTACTACGTAGTACTACGGCCTACTTTAATATATTATAGGTGTACCTATATAAGAAAATAATAGTGCATACGGGCGCCTATATTATTATAATAGATACTGCGCTTATCTTTTAGTATAAATGAGAACAGTATTTATTATACTGATAAGAAATAATTAGTTATCAAGAAATACTAAATATAATATATTCTGAGAAGCAACTGAGTGTGTGAATGTGTCCATGAATTCCGGACAAAGTAAAGTAACAGCTACGAGTATATGGGGTTGGAACATGAATGGATTCAAAAGTTGTAAGTGACATTACTCCCTTAAATAAATATCCAAGAAACATGTGTTCTAAAATAAATATTTTAGTTGTGACGGTAATTAAGTGACATTACTCCCTTAAATAAATATCCAAGAAACATGTGTTCTAAAATAAATATTTTAGTTGTGACGGTAATTAAGTGACATTACTCCCTTAAATAAATATCCAAGAAACATGTGTTCTAAAATAAATATTTTAGTTGTGACGGTAATTAAGTGACATTACTCCCTTAAATAAATATCCAAGAAACATGTGTTCTAAAATAAATATTTTAGTTGTGACGGTAATTAAGTGACATTACTCCCTTAAATAAATATCCAAGAAACATGTGTTCTAAAATAAATATTTTAGCTGTGACGGTAATTAAGTGACATTACTCCCTTAAATAAATATCCAAGAAACATGTGTTCTAAAATAAATAGTTTAGTTGTGACGGTAATTAAGTGACATTACTCCCTTAAATAAATATCCAAGAAACATGTGTTCTAAAATGAATATTTTAGTTGTGACGGTAATTAAGTGACATTACTCCCTTAAATAAATATCCAAGAAACATGTGTTCTAAAATGAATATTTTCGGAGTATTTTTTTTTTTTGTAAATAGATCTTAAATTGTGTCGCATGTCGCATCCTTATATTATAACCTAGCCAAACTTATTCGTTGATAAATATCATGAAGCAGCTTACGAGTGAAGTGCGGAGTGCCAGTTGCAATATCTCGTCGATATAAAGACATGTGTTACAAGGATAGTCGGATTATTTGAATTACATTGTATAAAAACATAGCTTTTTATGTTTATTTTAGTTAAAAAAAAAGGTATACACCTTGAATTTATGGGAAATACTCCTACAAATTAACAGAAAAAGTAAAAAATCTACAGATAGTTCTTTATGTGATCATTGTAGAGTCAAAATATGTAGTGACATCCTATTCTCATATTTTAAGCGAAATGACAGTATGAATTCTAAGGCCTTGAACTTTCTGGGAATACGCTGTCATGTTCGTAGCATAGCGACATTCCTTCCATATTACCACGCCGATTTGGATTTTGCGGATCGACATTGCATGGAATACCTGAGATTGCTTTGCATACAATAAATATGTTCCTTAAGGTGTGTTTTCACTAAACATGTATTCTGTCTTTGAGCTAAAATATATTTTAGCCTAATAGCAAGACAGTCTGATTTTATTTAATTCATTTAGTATATCAATGATTTAAACGGGGATATAAAAGAAAGCTTTTGTCGAAAAATACATGACAATGGTTGATAAATGATGGTGAAATAATGTTTCCTAAAGACCGTGACACCTCACATTACCAGTCAAAGGTTCAAATAAAGGTTACTTCTACACTAATTCGTAATTAATGCCTCACTTAATTTCTATCATTTCAGCAAATGTTTAATTATAATAAATTATAAATACTATAATCTGCAGCTAATGACAATAACTGTACTTATCCTCAACCCATATTCGGCTTACTGCTCGAGTCACCTCTCAGGATGAGAGGTGTTAGTCCTTAGTCCACCACACTGGCCAAATGCGGATTGGCAGACTTCACACATGCAGAGAATTAAGAAAATTCTCAGGTTTCCTCACGATGTTTTTCCTTCACCGTTTGAGCAACATGATATTTAATTTCTTAAATGCACACAACTGAAAACTTGGAGGTACAAAGCCCGGACCGGATTCAAGCCTACAACCTCCGACTCGAAGACAGAGGTTATGTCCACTGGGCTATCACGGCTGAGTAAGTAATACTCCTTACGATTAATATAAATATACAATGCTTAAACAAGTTTGGTGGAAGCGCACCTTTACTCTTTGATTTTATCAAATGTCCAGATTTCATACATAGCATACGTGGTACGTGCGGTTCAGTCTGTCTCCAGCTTTATGCAGTTCATCGTGAAACAGAGATTGGATCGTGCAAGTGACGTCGAATTCGATTTGTATCTTTACGGCACGCTGTACAAAGGCCGATCGCAGTTTGATTGGTCAAAGACAATGGACTCTCATTGGAGCATCTACTCGTATCTGTAATCGCTTTGGATTCCAGTAATTTTAATTACTAGTGGTTAAGACATTCATTTATCTTTTAATTACAAATTCTTGTGTCCATTACAGCAATTTTTATTTTTCTAAATTTCATTATTTTTCACATAGGGGCCAAGATTTTCTAGCTAGATTTGGTTAGAAAATTTGTTTGCAATATTTGGAAAACATTACAAACAAATCCAAAAAAGCAGACTAAGCGTCTAGATGACCGCAACCAGCAACGAAGTTCCTTGTATTTATATATTAAATATAAAAGAAATCGATGCTGATATAATAAATTTCCAATTCAAAAATATTTTTTTATGATAAATAACATAAATGACCCAGGTATTCATTTTATACAAAATCGGTGCAATAATAACAAAATTAAAAATAAGGTTTTTTTTAAATATAATTTGGAATATATTTTATGATATACGACATCACTAAATAATACGAAGTCAGTTTTCGTACGAGCACCACACATTTCAACCGGGTAATATGATAGAGAGAGGAAAAGCGGTGATGCGTGACGCGTAACGCATTATCTTTGCGTTAGTCAGTTCAGTGTTCTTTTTTTCTTAAAAACTTTAATATTAAATTGGAAATATCTTTAATAGTTTTTGAGTCAAAAACCGAACCCGTTTTTGATTTTTAGTTAACTGTTCATAACTTTTGCAATTTTTGCGAACGGGCTCTAATTTTTTTCAAAAAGTATCTACATTTAATCCCAAACCGAATTACACCTCAACCATTTTTATAGGAGACGGAAAACTATTTTTGTACTAAAGAGCACTTGTTAACTAGTGTATTTAACTTATCCTAAATTATACACCGCTTCATCGCAACCTTGTTACGGATTTATTATTTAAATTACCATTCAAAACACGTGACAGCACTTGAGTAGTTTTCCACGTTTATAACAAGTATATTAAGCCTTCGCAATTGATTTTTCAGATTTCCTTCGACACATTCATATAATATTAACGACGGGTCGGTACGACTTGTTCATAAATATCTAATCGTATTAGCTATTCCGTCAGCTATTTTATTAGATTGCTAAATCTTAGGCATTCATTGATTTTCAAATGAACATGACATGTATTTAGCAAAACTGTAGATTGGTCAAACCGTCAAAAGATACGTATATGAGAATAATAACGTATTTTAACTTTAACTAGCGGAAGTTTGCTACTTTTTACGCGTGAAATTCAGTTGTTCGCAAATCCCACGGAATATAATTCCGTGGGTCTTCTATAAAACAGATTATAATGGATTCTAGCACTCTTCCGAGCCCAAAACTCAGACATGGATATAGACAGAAAAAGTAAAAAACAAAATTTCATCATGTCAACATTCTATGGAACGCAGTATAATTAAATTGAGGAAGATACAATAAACAAGAAACGTAGACATCCGAATGAAAACTAAATTAACAGATGCTTTTTATTTAAGTTTGAAACAAAAATGGAACTGGGCAGGACACTAATAGTCAAGATATATAGATAAGAGATGGTCTTACCAAACAACTAAATGGCAGGGCCCAATTGGCAAAAGAAATGTAGGAAGACAGAAAAAGAATTGTGTCAATGATATAATAAAAACAGCAGGAAAAAACTGGATGCATATGGCCAAAGATAGAGAAAAATTGAAAAAGTTGGAGGAGGCTTTTACCCATAGAGGGCCACATAACAAAATAACAGAAATACATTAAAATTTATTATTAAGATATTATGTATTGTAAAATTGTTAAGTGGAATTAAATAAAGCTTTAATAATAACAAAGGATAAATTTTATCCCCGTACGTATTCTCACAGAACAGAACAGAATTACAGACCCATCTCGCTGCTAAGCCATGTTTACAAATTGTTCTCGAGAGTCATTACGAATCGTCTCGCTAATAGGTTTGACGACTTCCAGCCTCCCGAACAAGCCGGTTTCCGAAAAGGCTTTAGTACCATAGACCACATCCATACGCTGCGGCAGGTTATACAGAAGACTCACGAGTATAACCAGCCACTTTGCTTAGCGTTTGTGGACTATGAGAAAGCCTTCGATTCGGTGGAAACCTGGGCTGTGCTAAGGTCATTGCAGAGATGCCGAATTGATTACAGGTATATCCAAGCGTTGAAGTGCTTGTACGAAAACGCCACTATGTCAGTCCGTATTCAGGATCAGACTACGAGGCCAATCCAGTTGCAGCGAGGAGTGCGTCAGGGAGATGTGATCTCTCCGAAGCTATTTACCGCCGCATTGGAAGACGTCTTTAAGCTTCTGGACTGGGGCGGACTTGGCATCAACATCAATGGCGAGTACATCACTCAACTGCGGTTCGCGGATGATGTAGTCATCATGGCACAGACTCTGGATGACCTTAGTACCATGCTCAATGACCTCAGTAGCGTTTCTCAACAGGTGGGCCTGAAAATGAACATGGGCAAAACAAAAATAATGTGTAATGCTCATGTATCGCTCCACCCAGTTATAGTTGAGAACGCTGCACTCGAAATTGTAGACGAATACATATACCTAGGACATATGATCCAGTTAGGTAGGTCCAATTTCGAGAAAGAGGTGAACCGTCGAATCCAACTCGGCTGGGCTGCATTCGGGAAACTTCGCGACATCTTTTCGTCCGAAATTCCTCAGTGCCTGAAGACAAAAGTCTTCGAACAGTGCGTGTTGCCAGTGATGACCTATGGTTCCGAGACTTGGTCGCTAACTATGGGCCTCATAAGAAGGCTCAGAGTCACACAGCGGGCGATGGAACGAGCTATGTTAGGAGTATCTCTGCGTGATCGAATCAGAAATGAGGAGATCCGCAGAAGAACCAAAGTCACCGACATAGCTCAACGAGTTGCGAAGCTGAAGTGGCAATGGGCGGGGCACATAGTGCGAAGAGCCGATGGACGT
Organism: Bicyclus anynana; assembly: GCF_947172395.1. Classification (NCBI taxonomy): domain Eukaryota; kingdom Metazoa; phylum Arthropoda; class Insecta; order Lepidoptera; family Nymphalidae; genus Bicyclus; species Bicyclus anynana. The sequence goes on from NC_069110.1 coordinate 2,747,983, forward strand.
TGGGGTCCCAAAGTGCTGGAATGGCGACCCCGCACTAGTAAGCGCAGTGTTGGCCGACCCCCCACCAGGTGGACTGACGACATCAAGCGAGTCGCAGGGATTCGCTGGATGCAGTTGGCTCAGTATCGTGATGTTTGGAAGTCCCTACAAAAGGCCTATGTCCTGCAGTGGACGTCCATCGGCTGATATGATGATGATGATGATGATGACGTATTCTCACGGGAATGGGAACTACGCGGGTGAAACTGGGGTGATTTGCTAGTTTCAGCTAGATTCTTATCTGTCCGGGGTCTTAATTATTATATATCGTATATCTTTATTTATTATATATATTTTCATTTTGATTTAATATATTATTATCTAAGTGTAATGTATCTTCTACTTTTCTTTTTATGTGTACACCCGTCATTATTCATTATTCATTACTCCTTGTATTTATTTTCTCTTTTTTCGATTGGTTGTCTGGAAGAGATCGCTCATTAGCGATAAGGTCGCCAATTGTACATTAGTTTTTAAGTTAATTTCTTGCTTGTTATTATTCGTTTTGGTGTACAATAAAGTATATTTCATTCATTCTTAAAAAATTGCTCATTTTAACTTGTTATGCGCTTAATTACTGTATATACGGAGACATATTTTGTTTATAATAATGTAATGTAATAAATATATCGACGAGTGAATCCAATTAGATAAGTGAGTATGTAATACCACAGTTGTATAAGATACTCGTAGTTATATAATTATAATGATAATATTATTGACTGTCATAGGAACTTTAACCCGATCTATCCGATCACTCATATTATTCTTAGGTACTTTAAGAGTAGTTATTTAAATTAAATAAGACTTTATTTTATTCTAAGCAAGCACATTTAGCTGGCATTGAAACTTATAATTTATATAAAACAATTTCTGTTTGTATAACTCCAGAACGGATAGACGGATTTCGATAAACACGGATAGCTTTCAGCTTGGAATAGCAAAAAATCTAATTTTAATCCAGACCGTGCCACACACATGTTTTATACACAGAAAAACTGCAGGGTGCAGTCGGGTATCTCTACTATGTAAAAATAAGTCGGGTTTTCTTTCCTGACGCTATAACTCCAGAACGCACTAACCGATTTCCAGTTTTGCATTCGTTGGAAAGGTTTCGGGCTCCGTAAGGTTTATAGCAAAGACAATTCAGCAAAAGGTAGGGGTAGGGTAGGGGTAGGGTAGGGTATGGGTAGGGTAGGGTAGGGGTCGGGTAGGGTAGGGTAGGGTAGGGGTAGAGTTGGGTAGGGGTAGTTGAAAGTATACATTGAGTTTCACGCAGACGAAGTCGCGGGCGTCCGCTAGTTAAAGAGTTTCGACGATTTTTGTGGGAGCGATGGTTTATGAATGAACAATCAGTGGAACGTCCATCAGCAAATACCACAAAGTAGTAAAAAAGGTAGAAATATTTACATGGTATGATTGCCTTAGTACCATACATAACTAACACCAAAGTGTCGCTAAAAGCAACCTACCCCACATATTCTATTTTGCTTTTAGTATAAAATCCTATAGAAAATCAAACGTTAAAACAAAATCGTGTTAGAGCAGTCCAATATTAACTTATAAACTATTCATATTTAATAAGGTCGCTGCAAGTTGAAATAAATGTACCTACTAGAGCTACAACAATATTGCAATCAGAAATATTTACAGAGTAAATCACAATGTTGTGCGCATGGGAATAGCACGAGGTAAACACAGGAATGACATTCCTACTATATTATTAGTTTACGTCGGCAGTGCAATGGTCGAAGTTTGACCGTTATTTATTTAAAACTAGCGTACGCATATAAATAAAAAATATAAATTTGCTTACATGCATTTATGAATGTTTACCGTTTCGCTTTCTGCATTTATCCCATATTATAAACTTTAGTCAAGTATCACGCTCCTACAAGCGTGTAACGTTGTTAAGATTTCCGGAGCTTTCACTTCAACAGTTTAAGCCTGTTGTCCAGACCTCCGACGTTTTATAAAAGCCGATTATTCATCAGTCCATCATCATCATAATATCAACCGATGCACATCCACTGCAGGACATAGGTCTTTAGGGAAATCCAAGCATTACGATCCTGAGCCGCCTGCATCCAGCGAATCCCTGCGACTAGTTTGATGTCGTCAGTCCACCTGGTGGACCAACCAACACCTTGGGTCCCAAACATCCATCGGTTATTCGAAATATGTGTCCCGCCTATTGCCACGTTAGCATTGTGAGACGTTGAGACATCAACATGTCAGTGACTTATGTTCTTCTGCGGATCTCCTCATTTCTGATTCGATCACGTAGAGATACTCCATAGCTTTAGTCCATGCTCCATCATAAATAAGTACAATTGGCAACGGACTTTCGCTAATATTGTTGAAGATATAAAAACTACCTGCTGTGCTCGGGAGTATTTTTCATAACTCTGGGGTTATTTATACTCTTTACCAAAAATTAATTAAAAGTGTTCAAGGAACATGTGTTCTAAAATTAATATTTTCGGGGTAAATAATATTTATTTTGTAAAAAGATCTTAACATGTGTCCCTTATACAGATTTATATATTTTTGCAGAGGCGTAACGGAACAATGAGCAACCTACATTGGTTCCTCAGCGACACTCCATGAGGCTATCGGCGACCTGGGCGGCCTGCTAAGCTTCTGGAGCAAGCTCGGCTGGATGGAGCGAATCCAGCGGGAACCTATACCGAGGGACCCACGTACAACGGCCAATCACATAGCCAAGTGCGAAAAAGGCCCAGAAGAAAGAAGAAGAAGAAGGTGTCCCTAATACGCATCATAATTATGACGTAGCCAAGTATTACGTAGTTTAAGTTTATTTCACTTTGAAAATGAACTAAATAAGTAATCCACGCAACCACTCCCGTTACTTTTAGGTACGCGACCACTGTAGGGTTAAAATTCAAGGATAGATAAAGGCGTGTGTTACATGGATAATCGGAATTATTTGAATTATTTGTATGAAAACCTTATTTTTTGGTTAGAAAAAAGTTTTACTTTATGCAGTTCGACTTCATAAGTGGACTCATCAGCACCTTGAAGTTACGGGAAATACTACCGAGCACCATGTATAAAACAAGATTTTAGGTGATTTCAAACAACAATTAAATCGGATTTCAAAAAAATCGAAATTAATATTAAAACTTTCGTAGTTTATTTCACTTTTTGACACTTCACTACTTCACTTCACTGCACTAATTAACTGATTATACCGACAGTTTTATTTTTGAGGAGCTGCACGACCGAACTCTCGACTCTAACTGCGTGGTGCAACCATTAAAATAACAACTGACGTCATTATGTTTCCCATTTTGCCAGTAATAACATAATCAAATGAGCAACTTAGTATTAACTAAATATATCGTTTAGAGCTAACTGCAGCTATGATAGTAAGTGCGGATAGAGTTTGGGTTTTATACGAAAAACAATGTTATCTGAGAGTGAAAATTAGCCTATATTTGCACTTCGCTGAACCTATTTGAGCAGAAATAATTCCTTTGATATAACTATATTAGCGTTTTTTTAGGGTTTCACCAGGAACCCTTATAGTTTCGCCATGTCCGTCTGTCCGTCCGTCCGTCAATCCGCGGTTAAGCGCAGAGATTATTACTAATAGAAAGCTGTAAATTAGCATTGATATTATGTACATTAAAATATGAACAATGTTGTAAAATAAAATCTTGAAAATGTTTTTTTAGGGTACCTTCCATCTACCTTCATGTAAAGTGGGGATGATTTTTATTACTCATTTATTTCATAGAGTTGGGTATCTTTAATGATATTGAGGGGACTTCTACCAATATTTTTTATTCAGGGATCCGTTTGTAAAATTTTAGTCAGTCAAGTCAAGTGCCCCCACCATCAACCGGCTAAACCAGTTGTTTACGAATACTTTTAAAAGTTCGCAAAAGTAGTAGTAGTAGTATATATAATAACAAAATTACAAGGAAAACTATAACAGGTAAATAGCAACTGCTACTTAAAGAGTAATAGTCGATCAACGTAATACTTAAAAAAACGCTAGAGCTAACGTTTAAAGTTATAAACGTAAATTCATACTTATCATCGGACCTACAAAACAGTTTACGTTTATATCCTTAAGCGTTAGCTCTAGCGTTTTCTCTATTCTGTATAATATTAGTAGGATTCATGTTTAATGAACTGCCGATGACAGAATGACAAGGGTCTTACTGTGTAAAAAATTAAAACTAGTTAAGTGAGGGTTGGAATAACAATGAGACTCTTTAAATACAAAGCGTAAGTTATTTTGTGAAGGCCAGCGAGCTGGCGTTACGCAGTTTCTAATATCCAGACCACAGAGCAGACCTAGGTGTTATTTTTTTCAAAGTTTCTTGATATTTTTCTATATTTTTATTTGATCTTTTTTTAATTTTTCGCGTTAAACAAATATAAATAAATTCAAGTAACATAATATCGTTATAACTTTTTCTTTTGTCAAAAATCCTTATTTGTTTACGAGACTTTAAAATATAATTACAAATATATAAACAATAATTGGTAGTAATTATTGTTATTACAAATGTCCTTGAGATATTGCGTGCACCAAGGGAGTTAGTCAGATAGCAGTGTGTGTGCCCTAAGTAATCATTATTACCTGCGAGGCCTTGGTTATTCATACAGTATGTAAAGTTTATTACACTGTCCCATTGACTTACATGTTATTTAACACTAGCGGACTCCCGCAACTTTCTCCGTCTGAAACCCTACCTTATCCTACCCCTACCCTATGTGTACTAAAAAAAATTTAAAACTTAAACGTACCCACGAAACTAAAAAAGGAAAAAATAATATTTAAAAGATTTCATTTTTCAGTTAAGTAATAATATTATTTTCTACCCACTGATCATTTTTACGGAGATGACGGTGGTCTATAATTCAAGATGTACCTATAAAGGTGTTTGATAATCAGATATTCTTTTTTCCTTACGTGGTTTTATCAGTAACGACTGAAATCATCCACATGGGCTTGGCACCGAAATATCAAAATCGGACTACTCAGTAAAAAGTTACGCGTGTTCATAAAAATAATATACACGTCGAATTGATAATCTTCTGTTCGTTTATCATCGGTTAAAATCACAGGTATCACAGTTAGGTACTATGAATGAATTGTCAGGAAATATTTGTTTTTATTGTTAGTTTTAATCGATTTCAATAAATATATTTATTATTATTATATAGCAGTCTTTGTGGTTTTTTCCCTATAAAGAAATACCCAACGTAAAGAAGTTTCATTTTAAAAACATCATTTTAGCAAAAAAATCAGCATTGCTGCTTTGTGAAATGAATAAGGTCATTTTAACAAAAAGCTTCACTAATACTAAATTATAGATAAAAACATTTTATACACATATTATTGTGTAGACAAAGTGACCTAACCACCGCCACTAACCTTTATCATTACCATCATAATGGCTACCATCAACCATGCCATACATTTCTACGAATCCATAATCTGTTTACCTTTGTACAAAATTGCCATAATATCGGTGAAATTTGAGCTCGATCGGAAATGTCAGCGTGGTCGAAAAACTATTACAAAATAATGAACTATAAAAACAGCTAAACGTTTCAAGTTTATATGAAAGTTGAAATTAAAGACCGATATACGAGGTATAGGTTGTAGGTAGGTCCAGTTACAGCGCGTTCACACGTAGTTTCCGTGTATACGGTTTAACGGATACGACAAAAAACTACCTATGCTTTGTTTACAGATAGGCACCGTATAACGTTCAAGGTACCTATTTATACCAGTCATTATAGTAAGTTTACCTCGGAATTCCAGATACCCAGCTGTAAGTCTGTAATTGTAAAAATACTTGTATATTGACACAGTAAAAGTTGTCTCAAAACCTACATAATGCTAAGGTGTACGCAACTATTGAATTTCAAATTCAAAGGTCACAAACATCGGTATTTTGCGCTTTTTTGTAAATATCTCATTTCCTATGGGTTTTTTTGCTATTTGTATTTATTATCAATATTGTAGAATACAAAATTCTCTACAAATTAAAAAAAAAAATTATACGGTGAACCATTTTCGAGATAGAGGGCGGAAAGCGCGCGGTCACTGCATCACTTCAGGTCAACCTTTAGGTTTAATAGTTGCGTTCACACTACCATATTATGTAGGTTTTGAAACAACTTTTAGGGTGTCAATATACAAGTATTTATAAACTTACAGCTGGGTATCTCGAATTCTGAGATTCTTACCTAATTTAAGATTAAATGACTGGACTAATCCGTCAATATTGGATACGATGTTCACAAGCAAGATGCGATGTTCACAAGCAAATTTGCAGTATACCGAGGCTATTATACCAGGATGGTCGTTGTCGTGATGTATCGGTACATTCGCCGGCGAAGAAGGAAGAATCGACGTTACTAGCAACATCCAATCTTGACCCTAAGTTCTACAGAAGGTGCTTACAGTTTACTCATGAGTCAGTTGCGAGGAGACGACTCAAAATTCCCCCTCCCCCCTCACAGCTTCTATCCGGTGAAATTGTACGGAAACATGACGGATACGTATTCCGTTTTCAATGACAAAACGGAATGTCATAATTTACCGGACCGTTTTTTTAACTGTATACTGAATACTGTTCCATATGTGAAGTCGCTCATACAACTTTCATGCGTCATCGATGAAAAAAAAAAAAAACGTATCCGATAAAACGGACCAGTAAAACGGTGACCATATGTGAACGTGCTGTAAACTTAGAACTGTCAATTCCAGACAAAGGTATAAAAGCGCCGTAATTATCCACTTTTAACAAATTCGCTTTTACTAACTAACATGTTAATTAAAAATCTAGACGTGGAGTGGGAAGTTGGGTTCTCTTTTAATTGTATTTCAACAGTAGGTAGGTACTTTTTCGTAGGAACAGGACTATTCATGTTTTGTTTTTTTATATTTTTAAAACTATGAAAACATACCAAAAGCTTATTCGTAAACATCCAAATCAACTTGCAAGGAACCTAATGATGAAGAAGCCTGGTACAACTTTGAAAAGGCTCAAGAAACGAGCACCATAAGATGTCATGAAGTAGACACTACATTATTATATTTGGGCAAATCACTGGATTTTGCATCTAACACGCCTTAATAAAATACTTAAAACCCGCTGAATGTCGCACGACAGATTGCAGGAATAATGAGAGACTAAAAAAAAATAACTAAATTATATTTCACTATTTTAGTTTTCACATCCGAATAATCTATAATAATAAAATTTTAAATATTTTTTCAACATTAATTCATGATTTAAAATAGCTTACATACTGATAATGTAGCTTTTCATCGATGAAATAATTTTTGAAAACAGTTACTAAATAGGAAATAGTGGCAAATTTTTCGGTCTTAGCAGTCAACCGAGTCAGCTAGTCACACTAATATTATAAAGGCGAAAGTTTGTAAGTGTGTAAGTATGTTTGTTCCTCTTTTACGCTGCGGCTACTGAAGCAATTTCGCTGAAATTTGGAATCACACTAATATTATAAAGGCGAAAGTTTGTGTGTAAGTGTGAAATTATGTAAGTATGTTTGTTCCTCCTTTACGGTGCGGCTACTGAAGCGATTTGGCTGAAATTTCGAACGGAAATAGATTTTACTCTGGATTAACACATAGGTTTCTTTATTTTTTTAGTTTTAGTTTAACATAGGTTTACTTTTCATCCCGGAAAAATCCATGGTTCCCGCGGGATTTGTAAACAGAATTCCACGTGGACGGAGTCACGGGCGTCCGCTAGTTTAAAATATATAGATACCTAACACAGTAGAGAAAAAAAGAAAACAGTTAGTTATTCTGCTATCATGATGCCCTCTTTTATGCCATGGAACACTGTGGTTAACTCGCACGTACTGGTTTTACATAATAAAACTTTGAAACCGACATTTGTGATAACACTTTCATCCGGTTACGACTACAGTATCTATAAGCTTTCAAACCACCGTTGTAAATATAAATGCCCGCGAATTCGTACGCGAGCAAATCCGTGTAAACTTTCATTACGTTTTAAATTAGTAGTAAAGGTTTTTTTGGACATAACTCGGCCGGAGTAGGATTATCGTTGTTATTATAGTCTGGCAAGTATGTTGATAAATCTCCCGTGATATGCGGGCGACAGGGGAAAGACTGTGCGGATGGGAAATCGTGCGTCCGAATAAGTGACGTGCATCAGTTTTTCATTCATCGCTACACGCCCTCCGCTCCGCGCGGAACATCGAGAGTGTTACGAACGAATTTGCCAAGCTATATGTCAGGCAGAACGGCACATGAGTCTTAAAACCTACGTCGACAACCTTAAAATGGTTATAAAACTATTGAGAGGACATAGCTCTTTTAATAAACACCTTTCGGTTCTAAATATAACCGACAGTCTTCTGTGCAGAGCATGCATGGAGGAAAAAGAATTCGAAGTAGGGACACCGAGTAAGCTAGTAGGTACCTAATAAAATATTAATCAAAGGCTGTATGTTTTGCTATGAATAATGATAAAACTTCGTATTTCGTAGATCCAAAGGTTATTTATAATAAACATGTTGTGAGTTTGGTCCCTTTGCTGGAACTACGTAAACAAAAACCGGCAGGCAAAACCGAAAGCTTTGTCATTAAACTTAGTCACGCGTTTGTGGGACGAAATGCACTTAACAGTTTTTTACCGTAGCAAGTCTATCGCGTAATATTTTGGTTGAATTATACACTGCTTAACTACCACATTATTCATCATCATCATTAAACAGCGAATGACCGTCGACTGCTGGACATAGGCCTCTTGCACGGACTTCCAAACACAAAGGTTCCGAGCCGCCAACATCCACCGGCTCTCTGTAACCTGCATGATGTCCTCGGTCCACCTAATGGAGGTTAGATCAACACTACGCTTTCCGTTTAAGATTCGCATAACAAACCAAGCTCACTGACATAGATCAGTCAGTCGCGAATCTGAAGTGGGTGGGAAGTGGTTTGACTTTCTTGCCGGCTCATTTCGGCAGAACCTGTCTTCCAAACCCATGTTAGAATCTTTACATATAGTCAAACCTGACTTTTCAAAGATGCTTGTAAACTAAGACTTTTAACTTGAAATACCTAAATAGATTTTGATTTTGATTTAGTATGCCACATTATATATTAATTACTGGCGTTCCCTCGCAATTTCGTCCGCGTGGAATTTCGATTTTCTAACCACCTTCGTTTGACTGTCATATCCCGTCCCATCCTTGCTCCCTGCCTTGCCTTTCCTGTCTTAACCCCACCCGTTCGATTATCTCTGATTATGTCTGTTCTAATCTATATCATTATCTATCTTTGGTAATTTATAGACTTCCAAACAACACTTAAATCGACTAAAACTTCAGTCAAATCGACCGATGTGCGTTTCAGTTTAATTTGTGAACAGATTTCATTAAACAATCACTGAATAATGCCTGGAGTTCGCCACAAACTGTTCTTGAGTTTAGGGTGCACACGTGGAATACACGTCACGTGTCTCAAACGTTGAAGGAAGCAGGTTTCCTCACGATATTTTCTGAAAATACCTGAAAATTTTCTTAATTCTCCGTGAAACTTGTCGATGTACAATTGGCCAGCATGGCGTCCAATTGACTGAGAGAGGGCTCGTGCTCAACAATGAGCCGAATATGGGTTGCTAATGATGAAACATTAGACACTCCACAAATCTTGAGCGACGAGGTATCGCATATGAAAGAAAGAAACACTCGACAAGTTTTAATTTGTGCTGAGTGGCAGCGGACGAGTTCACATTTCATTCAATGATCTTTTCGTCTGCATGCATGAGTTGTTTCATACGCTGAAATTATGTGACCCTTCACATGAAAAAATACAAATTTAAAAAATGTAGTTCCACCACTTTTATGATAAACTAGCGTATGCCCACGACTTTGCCAGTTTGAAAACCCTTTTTGAACTTTTAAAGAAAAACAATTCCATCATACGTTGTTGTTGCGTAACTTTAACCGTTTACGCAGCGCACGCAATGGGAGTTCTCAAATTCATTGATGCTTCTCTCCTATTGTGGCTTTATGTTTTATAGCGTTATTAATTAAATGGGCTATTCAACTCCAAAAACAAACAAACTCTTTATCTTCAGCAGTAAATAACTTATGACTAGAATGCGGACAATTGTAGATCGTACCTCTGATCCATCGAACTCCAGTGGTTACGCCACGTGTCTCCAAAGGAAGCGGCCCGCAATAAAATGTTATCAGACATGCAACGTTGAAAAATATGTTTTCCAGTGCCACGGGCCGTGTTCGATTGATTTTTATTTTTAACTCCCGATGTAAAAAGGGGTGTTATAAGTTAATCTGCCAATCCGCATTGGGCCAGCATGGTGGACTATTGGCCTAACCCCTCCCATTCTGAGAAGAAACTCGAGCTCAGCAGTTAGCCGAGTATGGGTTGATAATGATGATGATGAAGTTAGTCTTTCAAATTCGATTCAAATCGGATATATTCACACAGCTCAACAAAAAGGCGGTTTAATTAAAATAGCAAAATCTGCGTTAATTATTGTGATAATATTAGAACCAGGTTTTCATGTAATTGGTATTTAATTATTTACTGTTTAAATAAATAAGACAGTAAAAGGTTGATTACGCGAGTCTCGTCAAATAGTATCGCGTCGGTAGCCGTGAAATTAGCGCGTCGCCGGTACGCTTGACATAGTGAGGGCACCCTGCCTCCACTGTAGTCTGTTAGTTGAGCAGTTGAGTTGTAATCGCGTCACTAACTGACCGCTAAAAAATATTTTTCTTTGAAGAGTAGGTAATTGAATTATAGAAATATAAATCGGTTTATATTATTCAATCATCTAAAAATTGTACGGTAATACATTTCAGTCAAAGTAACACACCACACATTTTAAATTTTAAAGTCCTTAAATAACTTTATAAGAATTATATTTATTAAACCAAATAATTCATGAATTGCATTTTGAAAAGATCTAAAATGCAGTTAAAATATTATGTTATAAACCAAGCGACACGTGCGAAATGGCGTGCCTTAGACCAGTATGCAAGATTTCTTTCAAAGAATGTCCGATTATTTTTAACTTGAGACACAGATTTTAAATTTAAGATATAAAATTCAACTGAATCATTATGTAAGCCTAAGCCCTCTAATAGTACAGTATAACAATATAAGATTTCATTCAACGAATATCCGATAATAATATTTTTAGCTTAAGTCAAAGCTACCTAATGCATTATCAATAAGCTAGATTGATTTTTTCAAGACGAGATTTTCGACATGAAAATTTTAATTTTTAAATAATTTTTAGACAATACGAGGCAAAACATTGTCGGCTTTGATGGTCTAAATTTTAACAGCTTCATGACGTCACGTTAACAAATCCTCTATCAAACGGAAAGTTTGACAAAAACTATTTGTTAATAGTTTGACGTTTAGTACATCAAGTAACATTGTGATGTCACAAAATGGACGACAACGTTTTAGACGTTTGGAAAATATGAAAAATACATTATTTTTAAATTAAGTTTTACAAGAAATCCTTAACTTTTATTAATTAATATTGATATACTCGTATTTCGGACCCATATTCCATGTTCCACTAAATTAATACTGTTTATATAAAACTGGCGGACGCCCGCGACTTCGTACGCGTGAAAATCGGTTTAAACTTTCAACCCCTATTTCACATTCTATTTATATTTTTGCAAATTATGTATTATCTCCGAAACTATGACTAATTAAAATACTGTAAATGGCAAATCGTAGATAAGTTCTAGATTATTAAGTGATTCATTTTCATAACGATTTAAGTTTAGTTGTGTAAATAATGACGTAAACCTAAGTATTTGTTATAAATAATTTATTAAAGTACAAAAGTACTATATCTGCTAAAATATAAAAGATAGATTTATGCTGTCGCGACACTTTTTGTAGAAAATGATGTTTTCTGCAAAGTTGTAGTACATTATTTCATTCTAACATCAATAGTTTTTGCTGTGCACGCTATGTCAACAAAACTTTTGTACACCTTGGGTTACATTATTGGAATTTCAGGAAAGATCCCTATTTTTTTTGGAAATATAATATAGTCTATAGCCTTCCTCGATAAATGGGCTATCTATCACTGAAAGTATTTTTCAAATCGTACTAGAAGTGCCTGAGATTAGCGCGTTCAATCAAATAAACTTTTCAGCTTTATAATTAGTATAGATAGAGATAGATATAGATTTGATATGAATCAAACTACTACTACCCTATCTAATATATTATGCAGCTGGCTTATGTAATAACAGTGGCAAAATGGCGCTTATTATAACAATATGTAAGATTTCATCCAAACTCTGCCCAGTTATCAACTTGAGTCAAAGTTACTTAGCCCAAACCATTATGTTGATTTGCAATGTCACAACTAGGGCACATCGCCCTGAACTACTCAGTCAGACATTACATAATGGAATATGCATTTCATTTTGTCGCCTTGCTATTCTGTTCATTCGCTCAAAATATTTTCTCCAAGAAAAACCGCGTAACTACAAACGCTGCAAAATTAAATTCATTCGAGCCATTGCTACACCTTGAATTCTTAATATCATCATCACCGGCCTATTGTAGGGACTTCCAAACATCGACCTTGAGCGAATCCCAGCGACTGGCTTGATGTCGTCAGTCCACCTGATGGGAGGTCGACCAACACTGTTATTTTTTTAGTGCGATGTAGCGATTCCAGCAACTTGTAACCCCAACAGTTCTTCGAACTATGTGCCCCGCCCATTACCACTTCATCTTCGTGACGTGTTGAGCTATGGCGGTGACTTTTGTTCTTCTGATCCGGATCACCTCAATTCTGATTCGATCACCTCAATTCTGATTCGATCACACAGAAATACTCCGAGCATAGCTCGTTCTATCACTCGCTGTGTAACTTAGGCCTTCTTATGAGGCCCATAGTTAGCGACCAAATCTCGGAACCCTAAGTCATCACTAGTAACACGCACTGTTTAAAGACTTTTGTCTCAAATTATCAATAGATCAATTAAAAATAGATCGATTCTTATTATAAATTAAGTTGGACCTAAAATATAAGAAAATTAATTTAGGACTTAGGAATTCATCGGCCCAGTGTATAGCCTAATTATTTGGTCAGGCTATGTAATATCTTTCTTCTACGAAATTTTCAGTAATAATTCTTAGCTCGGAATTGGGAATTTGGTGGTGTTACACCCTGTACCTCGGAGAATGCGATATGCCGTCGATCTTATACATTATCTTTAAAGTCTGTTCTACAGAATTTAACACTATCACACTAAGCCATATACAGTGTGATGATAATGAGTGAGGCCTGGCTCTGATATAGGCCGTTAAAATATACAGTGTGATGATAATGAGTGAGGCCTGGCCCTGTTGTAGGCCGTTAAAATATACAGTGTGATGATAATAAGTGAGGCCTGGCCCTGTAGTGGGCCGTTAAAATATACAGTGTGATGATAAAGAGTGAGGCCTAGCCTTGAGACGTTAAAATAACCAAATAATGATGAATGACGATGATAAATGTATTTAAAATTAAGTTGCGCAATTTAAAAAGCATGTTGCTGACAATGTGTCTATTTATTGCTAATGTCGGTTTTAAATTTTAAGCTACAAAGTAAAACCGGATATACATGTACCGGAATAAACAAAATGTGGTGCTAACTTTATGGCTACAAAAAAAGTGAAGAATTATTTTGGAATTGGTTAGGTTCTGTCACATTGTTTACTTAATGCAGTTTTGTAATTGTATCATTATATTATCAGCAACTGTTTTATACAATTACAAAACTACAGTAAACTCAACAGTTATTTTTTCATCAATATTTAACTAAGTAATTGTGTTAACTATTAACAATGACGGCCAGGAAAGTATTTTATTGTAAGCTCTTCATTTTGTTGCCATTATACAAAAGTTTCTTGTGTCAAGAAACTTTGTCTTAATTTACTAAAATATGTATGACGATGGCCATTAATGTTGGGAGCTTTAGAAGTGGTATTTCCGTTCAGACTTACATTATTGATGTATGGTCGGAATCAAGTAATTGCAACGTATTATGGTACGGTAAATGCCTTGCTGTTTTACCCGTATAGTTTCAATTCCCGTGGGAATTTATGTAAAAACGAAAGGTTACTAACTAAACATCGAAAACAGGTTTACGTACAAATATCAATATTAATAGGGAATTATTTAATAGTTATTAAACGTACGCTTTCTGTTATGTGCATTTTAAGAAATTTAATAGCATGCGTCTCAAACGGTGAAGAAAAACATCGTGAGGAAACCTGCATACCTGAGATTTTTTTCAATTCTCTACAAGTGTGAAATCTATCCTATCCGAATCCGATCCTATATTTTATCCTCGTACCAGCGAACCCAGTCAAGCTTCGCTTTGCGTTATGTATACTTCTTCCCTATCCCTACCCTACCCGACTCCTACGCAACCTCTACCCTAACCGCCCACCACGCGCAATTTTTTTAAAGCTCTTTTCTCAAATAAAAGCATCTGACAGCCCTAGCAACTGGTGACACAATTTCCAATTTAATTAAATTGGAAGCATTAGCGTTATGGGTATAAACGTTGGAAGTAATTCATTTTCCGTGTGTAAAAACTTTCGTCTAGACAGCAATTACAATATACGCTATAGTAACGCAAATATGAAAACTCGTAAAATATTGCCGGGTTATTGGTTCAAGATTACGGACAATTATTAATGAAATTCAAATTCAAAATTCATTTTTAGTTGGTTTACAAGCACCTTTGTAAACCAACTAGGTTTAGGTCGTGTCTAGGAACGAGTACAACCGTTTTTAGTGATTCCGGCGGGTGTGGGTTCGAATCCAGTCCGGGACATGCACTTAAGAAATTAAAAAGGTATCACGTGTCTCAAACAGTGAAGGAAAAACATCGTGAGGAAACCTGTATACCAGAGAATTTTCTTAATTCTCTGCGTGTGTGAAGTCTGCCAATCTGCATTGGGCCAGCGTAGTGGCCTAAACCCTCTCATTCTGAGAGCAGACTCGAGCTCAGCATTGAGCCGAATATGGGTTGATAATGATGATGAATCACACAATCAAGCTTTTTTCTGTCCATCTGTATGTCAGAGAAGGTTTTTGAGTAACATAATATAAGCTATTTTCATCCTGGAAACCCAATGATACCTGAATTTCATGGGTATGAAGTAGTGGGAATTCGCTAGTTGTCCATTAAGTAGGTAAAGTTGCCTAATATCATGCTACGACAAGAGTTTTAAAACAGTAGGTACGTACTAGCTAACGTCCCGCGGTTTTACCTACGTGGGAAAACGGATCAATACTGTATACGTTATACCTTATAGCATTAGATATGTATCAGTGAAAGTTATGTCAAAATCGGTAGATAGAAACATTTATTACGCCCTTTGATTTATTTTTACAGTGTTGACAAAATAAACAGACGGCCCGATAATAATTGCAACACCATCTCTTACTAGTACGTGCTCTTTTTATGCCCTGCAAAGCACGTCCTGCTAAGTACCGCCCCGTGTTTATCAACACGAAACGTAGGTATGTGGTTAGCCCACAGAACACAAAGCACGCTGCGCACACAAAAATGTACACTTTAGCTATCCCTTTACTTTCTATATTCATGGTTAAGCCTCATCACCATCATCATCATTATCAACCCACATTCAGCTCACTGCTGAGTTCGAGTCTCCTCTCAGAATGAGAGGGGTTAGGCCAATAGTCCACCACGCTGGCCCAATGCGGATTGGCAGACTACACACACGCAGAGAATTAAGAAAATTCTCTGGTGTGCACGTTTCCTCACGATGTTTTCCTTCACCGTTTGAGACACGATATTTAATTTCTTAAAAAGCCTTAAGTTAAGCCTTACGTGTCTGTAATTACATCGACAACCACACTCTTCACAGCAGAGCACAGTGATGCTGCAAATGGTCGTACTTCCCCGGACGAGCTCTGTCACAAGAAGCTCTATTCTACTATACATTGGAGACAAATGAACACACTGGTCCTGTAGCCAAGTGGCAGGTCGAATCTCTTTCTACAAACGCTTATGCTCCGAAAAGCAAAAGAATGTACGTAACCTGTCGTTAATTCAAATTCAAATTTCATTTATTTCAATTAGGTTTAATTTACAAGCACTTTTGAAAAGTCAAGTTATGTCATGATTTAATGGCGGTAATTGAAGTCGAAAACTTTAAAAGTTACGAAGGTTTCAAATGCGCTTCGGTCCGAGAAGATCCCACAACAAACTCAGCCAAGTTTTTTTTTGTTTATCACCATTTCACAAATTTACTGATTTCTATTTGATTACCATTTCACCTGAAGTCAATCTGTCAATGTCAATGACATGTCAAACAAATGTCAATGACATTTGTCATTCCTACATATTATTTATAATATTTGAAGCGTTAGCTTTTGTAGAAAGATAATCAACGTGTCACATGGCTACAGGCATGACCCTTCTAATTTCAAAGACTTCCGACTCTTCGGACAATAATTATCGTCATATTTCAACTACTTCACACAACATCTTGACAAATTATTTATCGACTTAAATCTTTCTCAAAAATGGTCCTATATATTGGAAAAAACCATATAAAAATTCCATTTAGTAGTTTTCGCGACACTTTAGACATTTAGCTGCGGGAGGACGTATATTTTTCATTGTATTATTTTATATTAATAATGCATTATACAAAAGCTAATAAGGCTAATAATAATAAAAAAATAAATACCTGATAGTGAAGGCATATAAACATTTTGGTTGAGTTTAATTATGTCTTGTCATTATTGTTACAACTTTGTACCAAAAATATGTAATTATTATCTTATTTTTTTAATTATATTAGTTAATTATTTAATTAGGCTGCATGGTATAATACATTTTCTGTTTGAAACTTTTCTTTTTGAAATTTCGGTATTTCTTTGAGTTTTTGTGTTTTTATTTCAATGATGTGGGCATATAGCCTATAGCCTTCCTTGATAAATGGGCTACCTAAGGCTGAAATTTTTTTTTTAAATCGGACCAGTTTCTTGAGATTAGTGCATTCAAACAAACAAAAAAACTCATCAGATTTATAATATTAGTATAGATTATCATCTCCATAAACTTTTATACGGGGGTAACCAGATGTTTTTACTGTTGTATAATTAATAGTATTACAACTTAACAGCCACAATGTCCTACAAATTTCGTCTCGTGCTGACGCTCAGAAGTTTTCATTTCCTGGTAACTCAGTTAGTTATCAAAATCAAGAATTTTCGTAAATAAAAAAGTTGATCGTCTCGTCGAGATGAAGCTACTCACGAAAACTTAACTTGTTAGTAATCAGGTGTAAAAATTATTCTACGGATCCCTGACTACATAATATACAAGCGCACCGCGTAGTGCCCATTGCCGTGGGAATACGGGGCTAAAATATAGCCTATGACACTCACAAATAATGTCGCTTTTTAACTAGCAATTTATGAAACTAAAACTATTATTATTAACGAAGAATGATTTTGCATTAAGCCAAAAAAACATGGTATCACCACTAGCAACCGATTTTATTGCCGATCCACATTGCTTTTTACTGCGTTCGCAATTTATGATTTCGTCAAACTTGCCAAGCGCGATACATAAATGTAACATAAAGTTTTATGGTGTTCCGGAGTTGAAGTTAGCGAAAGGTTGGTGCGCGGGAAACCGGATGACGTCACCAATACGTGCTTTAGTCGCGGCGTGCGTTTGTTTACTGCCGCGACATTGCTCGCTCCGTTACATGGACAACATGCTCGTCGCGCGTGCGCGTCACGCTTCATAAACTAAATTGTTTACTTTACTTCATATTTTATTTATTTATTTATTGGATACTAGTGGACGCCCGCGAATTCCGTGTGGAATTCAGTTTTTTACAATTCCCGCAGGAAATATAGATTTTTCCGTGAAAAGTAGATCATTATCAACCCATATTTGGCTCAATGCTGAGCTCGAGTGTCCTTTCAGAATGAGAGGGGTTAGGCTGTCCCAATGCGGATTGGCAGATTTCACACATGTAGAGTATTGAGCAAATTCTTAGATAAGCAGGTTTCCTCACGATGTTTTTCGTTTAACGTTTGACAAATGTTGGAGGTGCGTGTATAAGAATCCGGAATCGGAGGCAGAGGTCATATCCACTAGGCTATCATCATTTGCTGGGCAATGAAAAGTAGCCTATGTGTTAATCCAGAGTAAAATCTATTTCCATTCCAAATTTCAGACAAATCTCTTATTAGCCGCAGTGCAAAGGAGGGACAAACATACACACTTACACACGAAATTTCGACTTTATATTATATTAGTGTGATACTAATAATGGTAACAGAAAAAGTTACACATTACACAATCAGTACACTCTTATACTTACACTGCCATTTGTACAAACAATGTTAATATAAAAATATAATACAAATCACTATTAAAATTTTATAAAAAAAATAAACCCTCCTGGTGCGGGACATTTGAGTGCCCAAGCTACCGGTGGTCAGGGCTCCAGAGTGAGGAACCTCCTCACAATACGCGCCGTCTCTAGAATCACTGCTTTCTGTATCCGACTCTTGATTTCGCTTTAAGACCATTGACTGAAACAACCATCCCAACAATAATAGTTGAATCAACATTCCACATAGCGGTAATCTCGTGAGCAAGGTCCAAGTATTTTGATACTTTTTCCTTTTCGGCTTTAACCATTATCGTTGTGTGGAACAATAATAATATCAACAATTATTGCACGACGTACTGACCGATCGACTAGCACTATATCAGGTCTATTGGCAACAACATACTTGTCAGTGATAATCGTTCGGTTCCAGTAGAGCCATAATGCACTGCTATTTTCAATGCGGGGATAAATTATAATATATATACCCTATAAACGTAACTTCATCATTATCATGATCATTATAAGCCGATGGAAGTCCAATGCTAGACATAGGCCTCTTCTTTCTTTAGACTTTCAAACATAACGGTCTCGAGCCGCCAGCATCTAGCGGCTCCATGCAACCGTCTTGATGTCCTCAGTCCACCTAGTGGGGGGGTCGACCAACACTGCGCTTAGCGGTGCGGGGTCGCCATTCCAGCACATCCATCGGCTCTGAAACGTAACAACGTGACGAAAGAATATTCAAAATCAGTTTACTACATCCAGAGATAACCTACAATCTCCTAAACTTTTCTTATATTTAAACATCCTTTTAAGTTATAATAAACCTCTTTATGAATTAATATATAATTAATATTAATATATTAGCGGATCTAGTCAAGCTTCGTTTTGACTTATGTACACTTCTTCCCTACCATACTCCTAATGTATCCTTATCTTACCCCTACCCTACTCCTGCCCTACCCTACCACTACCTTACTCCTAACCTACAAAGTGTTCTTCAAAGTCGTAGTACATTATTTTTAACCGACTTCAAAAAGGAGGAGGTTCTCAATTTGGTCGGTATTTTATTTTTTTTAATTCTATCATCAATAGCTTTTGCAGCGCACGCGATGTAAACAATATTTTAGGTATTTTATTACATCTCGGGTTACATTATTGAAGTTTTATGAAGGATCCCTAATTTTTTGGACCTATATCACTCGTTTCGGAGCTAATTCAAATTAAAAAAACTAACAAACAATCAAATATTTCCTCTTTATAATATTAGTATATACAAAAATTTTCTTTTTTATATAAAAAAATTAATTCAACATTTCCATTTTAAAATTTAAGTCGTTTAAAATGCAAATGTTGAATACAGGCCCATGTTAATTGTTAATTAATTACCACGTAAACGTATGCATTACGAATAAAGTTTTTTATTTTTCTATAGCTTGCATTTAATTATTCATCACTACTATCAAAACTGATATGAATGTTTAATCTCCGAAGTCAAGATGTTAATGGACCGGATTAAATAATAAGAGGTCATGGGTTCCCCCTGTACCTAACCCCTGTAAGAACTATGTATATCTCTATAAGGACTATAATATATAGATCTATTGTCGTATCCACACTAGTTTATAAGGAACAGTAATAGTTCTATAGACTAAGTAACTTAGTCTATAAGGAAGGAGACACAAGAGGGTATTTGACTCATATCGAATTTAATATAAACAGTATTAATTTCATATAGTACGTACATTGAATTAAAGTTAAGATAAGTTAAGATTTAGAAAACTTAATTTAAAAATTAAATTATTTAAAAATATTATACGTCAAAAACGCTGTCGTCCATTTTGTGACGTCACAGTGTTACTTGATGTCACTAATGGAATAAACGATAAACTAATTATTATTAACTAATCATTTCACCGCGGCTAGTTGCCTCGACTGGTGACAGAAGGGCTGGCTCATTTTTTGCGCAAAGGATCAGCCTGGCTGTCCAGCGCGGAAATGCAGCCAGTATTCTTGCCACCATTCCACGTGGGCATGATTTGTATAGTTATTAGGATAAGTTAGCTTAAGTTCCTTATTGTATTCTTTCTCACTAATCATTTTGTTAAACACTCCGTTTGGTAAGAAATCATATCAGGTCATGAAACAGTTAAAATATAGATTATCGTAGCCATTTAAAAATTTAATATTTAATGTAGTGTGTGTCTCAAAAAATACAGTATTCTTTTTTCAAACTAGTAGAATGCTAATACACAATTTAAGATCCATCTATAAAGTGTCAACTAACCTACTTACGTTATAAACCTAACCGAAGCTAATCAAAATAATTTACCTTTTTGGTACAGTGGTAAGCCTATATGTGGCTACGGATCACAAGTTCTCCTCTAAGGAGAATGGCCTGACCTTATATTATGCCGTTAAAATAGGATGATAATGAACATAACCGAATTCATTTACGTGTGAAATTCCTATTTTCACAATTCCCGCAGGAACCATGCATTTTTCGAGAAAAAAAGCAGTCTCAATGTTGCTCCACAATGTCCTCTATCTCAAAGCGAAAGTCCCAATACAATCGGTTCAACCGTTCCAAAGATTAGACTGGACATACAGAAAGACAGACAGATAGACAGACAAAAGTTTTAAAAAAGCTTGACTATGTTTTCGTGTCGTGTAAAATCTATAAAAACTAGAAAAAAAACATTAAACAAAACAAACAAAATTTTATTTATATGCATTGATTACATACAAATAAAATTCTCTTCTTTCAGTCTCAACAAAAATTAATAACATTTGTGTTTGAAATATCATGCAATGTTTAAAAAATATTTATTATTTGTTTTTGTCACAAATAAAAAACAAATAATAACATATCGCACATGTTTTACGTTGTGCTCACAGGTACATAGCTTGTAAGCGACGCTTGCTCATTTTATAATACTCTGAGAAAGAAGGAAGCATCTATATTTTCATGTGATGTGATAAAGAAGTCCTGTAATAAAATGTTGTTTGTGTAAGTAATTGTGTTGTATGTTTAATATAATTGAAGTGCTTTTCATATCTATTCTATCAATTATATTATTTTACCACTAACACCATGATAATTGTGAGTGTCATAATACGCTATATTTCATCCCGTGAAACCGCAGGACTTCGGCTAGTCCTCTATAATTATAAAATGTTTAGTTTACAATTAATATAAGAGTCGTGATAGCCCAGTGGCTATGACCTCTGCCACCGATTCCGGAGGGTGGGGGTTTCAATCCGGCCCGTTGCATGCACCTCCAACTTTTCAGTTGTGTACCTTTTAAGAAGTTAAATATTAAATTGTGTCTCAAACGGTGAAGAAAAAACTTCGTGAGGAAACTTGCATACCAGAGAATTTTCTTAATTCTCTGCGTGTGTGAAGTCTGCCAATCCGCATTGGGATCCGTAGTGGACTATTGGCCTAACTCCTCTCATTCTGTGAGGAGACTCGAGCTCAGCAGTTAGCCGTATATGGATTGATTATGATGATGACGTTTACAGATTGCTGTTCTACAATTTTCTGAGTACTGTGAATGGTTTTTGGGATGTCGGTACCACAACAAAGGGTCCGCAGAGAACTGATTTGCACCCACGGACCAGTTTTTTTAGGTGGCAACGTACAGAATTTGCAACCTTAAAGTTTTGGTTCCCAAACTTTGATTGGGAAGATATAGAGAATCGACGGGCAACGTGTGTCGTTGCTGGAATTTCTATAGGTTCGTAATTTGCCATATCTTTTAATTATGACCAACTAGCAATATGACCATCTTGGCTGACAGCGTATTGGCTCGTATTATCAAATTAATTTTTCTTAAGAACTCAGGTTTCGAAATAAAATATAATATTTTTTTTTTTGATCTTGTAGAACACCGAAAAAACTATTTAAGACTCCTTTAGTAGTAAAAGTATCAACTAGCCTATTATCGTTAGGAGTCAAAAATGTCACCCTGGCCACCGTAAACAGCGTGGGTAATCTTATTGTCATATGCCTTTATAAAAGGGAGGACCTTAGCCTGACTCTATAATGTGCCAGTAATATATTTAAACAAGAGCTCTTAGTGCAATTATATTATCATTTGTGTTACAGGTTTCACTCCACTGGGTGTAGCTACAATTTTGAATCGCCGTGTTCTTCTGACCTCAGCAAACTATTTAGATCCCCATATGGAAAACCAAAGATATCTCCGCATTTGGGCGTTGGGTCGAGCTGGTAAACACGACTCGCCATACAGATACCGAGTGTGGCGTGTCCATCGCATCTTTCCCAAAAGCCTCAACGCAGAACACCGTCACGGAGCGAGAGGCTACCACAGCCCACGACACGACCTTTCTGTCATCATCAGTTTCGACCAAATGTACATTTACAACGTTTACCCTCATAGATATCAATACGCCTTTCGTGCCTATCTCACTCGCGATCGTGATGTTTTAGAAGAATCCTTTCTCATGGCCGGTTCTGGTTACGAATACATGCAGCACATTTACGAAAACTACAAGATTTTCTACACCAAGTTGTACAAACGGGACGTTGTCGATTGTTCTAAGTACCTCCCAAAATGGTGGGGTAAATTCATTTGCGTGAGAAACGTTAATTTTTTACCCGGTATAGCGAATGGTGGTCCGATGTTGCAAAATAACCATCTAGTCGGTATCGGCTGCTTCGAGATACGGTACAACGAAGATAGAATATTCGTCTTTACAGACTTACGGTATTATGTTCGATGGATATATAAGTATGCGCGTATAAGCGGTGGCGATTACTACGAGTACGCTTACCCTGAGTGGGGGATACCGGGGAGTATGGACAATCTCTATGATCCAGAGACTAATGACCCTAGAAATCCATTTAAGCACATTCTATATGATCTATTTCCCCTTGGGTAATAAAAGAGTACCAACCAATATATATTTCACATTTAATAATAATAAATTAGTCCTTGATTGCGACCTCTTGCAGGCTAATTCACTATCTTTGATGTATGCTAGTTGACATACTTAAGCGAGTTATAAAACAGAGGTCCGATTCCCGGCTGGGCCGATAAAAGTTTTCTTAAGTGGTCCAAAAGTGGTGGTCCAGCTGGTGGGCGGCTTCGGCCGTAGCTAATTACCGCCCTACCGGCAAAGACGTACCAACAAGTGATTTAGCGTTGCGGTACGATGTCGTGTAAGAACCGAAAGGAGTGTGGATTTTCTTCCTCTTTTTAAGAAGTTAGTCTGCTTCCTTAAATTGCATCATCACTTACCACCAGGTGAGATTGTAGTCAAGGGTTAACTTGTAAAGAAAAAAAAAATCTACTCGTATGTAAAAAGTGTCATCCGGTGTCTACTGGTGGATATCATACTGGTAAATAATATTTCTCAATTGATTTGATGTTTATTTTAATAGGTGAATAGGCTGCTTTTGACACGAGGAAATATTCGCACATGGTACCTGCGGGATTTGTGAAAATTAGAACTTCAAGCGTTTGAAATTTTGAAATCGCGGACGTTCACAGGTATATAATATTTGATACATATCTAACACCGGCTTTGGCACCGCCTTCAGAACGATCAGTAGGTTTAAAATATTATGAAGTTATTTTTAGCTTTTCAGGTTTTTTTTTAAAGTCGGTTGTATTTAAAAAATAAATATTTACGTTTTGTTACAAATTGTAGCGTCCCCAAGGCATGTACGTAGTTTAAAAGGGATAGAATTATTCAACATCAACTTTCTCTTTACGTAATACGTTACGTTAAGTTTCTCCGGGCGAAATAAAGATGGCGTTGTAGCGAGAGTCCGTAAAATTGGCTTCAAGTTGTATAAATGGCTCAACAGATGGCGCAACAAGTAGAATGGTTTAAGTTGAAGTTACTTTTAATATAGAGGTATTATGAGGTTCTATTTTATGACGACAGTTTTGTTTTTGTTGTATTGGTGCGGTGTAACCTTGACTGTCCAGACGTCGGACAGTCGATTTGCTTGCTGTTCCTATTGCTTCACCACAAGTATAGCAAGATTTTTCAGTGGCTTTCCCCCATCGTACTAAGTTGTTCTGATCTGGAGAGTAATTTGAAAGGCATTAAGATAGAATTTTAATAAGGCAGGTGACCATTCATAAAGCAGGGCGCGCCATTTTAGTGCTACGAGGATGCAGAACTCACTTAAATCCCGAGTGAAATCTATTTTCATTCCAAATTTCAGCCAAATCGCTATAGTGGCCGCAGCGTTGAGGAGGAACAAACATATAAACTTATTCACAAACTTTCGCCTGTATATTATTAGCGTGATTCAAAATTTTATTATACATAAATAAGAGTCAAATATTTAGTATACTACAAGTGAACACTCGCGACTTAGCGCGCTTAAAAATCAGTTTTACACAAATTCCGCGTGAATCATAGACTTTTTCTTCATAAAAAGTAGACTATACGTTACTCAATAGTTCAGCTCTATCTTCCATTGAAAGACCCATTAAAATAGGTTCAGCCTTTCCAATGATAGCTTGGACAAACAGACAGACAAATATTTTAAAAAGCTCGTTTGTAAGCTATATTAAAAAAAAAACTATATGCACTTGAGAAAACATAGACAGACCTTCCAATTTTATATATATTTGTCCGAGTAGGTATGTATTATGTATTTATTGATTTGTCTTTTTTTAACATAAAAAAATCAACCCTCCCGCTGCGGGACGTTTAAGTGCCCAAGCAACTAGTGGTCAGGGCTCCAGGGTTAGGAACCTCCTCACAATACCTAACTTGTTTCTTATCTTATCATTGAATAAAAAAATTCTTATTAGAAATTTCGACTAAATTATAATAATTTAATATGCTACAAATTACATATTTAAATTAAAGTTAACCATGATGCAACACAAACTACAGTTGGCTTTACTTTGCATTGGTTATTATTACTTAGAAAGTAATCAAAAAAATTAAATAACAAACAAAAATAGAAAAGGTGCACGCAGGTGGAACCGCGCGGCAGCAGCTAGTTTCTTTTTATTCCAAAAGTCGTGGTAAAAGTTCCTAAATTTTCCATAAACAAGTCATTTGAAGGACAGTGAGCATTTTGCTCACGTGCGCCTACTTCAGTAACTTTTTAAGGCGCGCCTTCTCACAGTTTAAAAATAAAAGTATTGTTATATACAAGAGAAAATGCTTTGTGGGCGTAACTGAAACACAAAGCAACGAAGTTTGTTAGAACACTAGGTACACGCCTTTTAATTTCATTCATTAATTTGTTCATTCAGCTTCGCACAAGTTTGTTCAAAACAATAAAATATACCTTTTAAGGTTTCCTTCTTTCCTTCGAACAGTGCGTGTTGCCAGTGATGACCTATGGTTCCGAAACTTGGTCGCTAACTATGGGCCTCATAAGAAGGCTCAGAGTCACACAGCGTGCGATAGAACGAGCTATGTTAGGAGTATCTTTGCGTGATCGAATCATAAATGAAGAGATCCGCAGAAGAACCAAAGTCACCGACATAGCTCAACGAGTTGCGAAGCTGAAGTGGCAATGGGCGGGGCACATAGTTTGAAGAGCCGATGGACGTTGGGGTCCTAAAGTGCTGGAATGGCGACCCCGCACTACAAAGCGCAGTGTTGGCCGACCCCCCACCAGGTGGACTGACGACATCAAGCGAGTCGCAGGGATTCGCTGGATGCAGGTGGCTCAGTATCGTGATGTATCGGAAGTCCTTACAAAAGGCCTATGTCCTGCAGTGGACGTCCATCGGCTGATATGATGATGATGATGATAATGAAGGTTTCCTTTGGAAGGTATAATATCCGCCTCAGCATCAGCCCAAAAGGGATATTATTTTTAAATCAAAGAAATCCAAACTTCAATACCTATTAGTTATGGTCTAAGATCCGGCATTAGAAATATATAACCTCATCTGTTATGTATTAGTGCTATGAAATAAATAATACCCAATTATTATTTACATCACCTAGTGACATATTTGATGGCCTCCGTGGCGCAGTGCAGATTTACAAAACAGAGGTCCTGGGTTCGATCCCCGGCTGGGCCGATTGAGATTTTCTTAATCTGTCTGGCTGGTGCCAGTGCCGATGCCGTGTAGAAACCGAAAAGGGGTGTGGGTTTTCATCCTCCTCCTGACAAGTTAGCCCGCTTCCATCTTAGACCGCATTATCACTTACCATCAGGTTAGATTGCAGTCAAGTTCTAACTTTTAATAAATGAAAGAAAATATCATGTAGTGGCACACATCTTAAAGTGACATATTGCAAATAGGTAGCTTAATTAAATTGCGACCTAACACATTTTTCATACAAAATTTAGGAAACCATGAAAGGTAACTTAATACAGTATAATTAAGCATTAAATGAGCTTTAATTCGACATATTGCATGACTAAATAACTGATTAGGGTATATAAATAACAATAATTAATTGTTTATATCTGGAAACCCCATAGTTGCAGTGGCAACCTTCCTGGGTATATTCAGGGTATACCAGGGTATATTCTTTTAACAGTGTACGATTTTTAATAATTGAGCAAAGAGGGAAGAAGGTTAAATAAATTAAATAAAAAAAATGTAATTTAATACTGAAAGGGCTCAATTTTACTAGGCAACCTATCAATTATTGCAAAGTGTCAATGTAAATTTTTCCATAATTTATACATTTTACTTATTAACATATTATTTATTACATATGAGGGTATATAATTCTTATGCCGGATCTTGTACTATTAGTAATATCTACAACAATGTATTTGTTGGAAAGGGATTAATTGTAATTAAATTAAAAATCCTAGAATAAATAAATTAAAAATAGTTTAAGTCGACTGTATATTCATGGTCGGATCACTAATTACAATGGTTGAATATAAGCTTCACTATAGCTTGGTTCTTGAGGTTCAGAGGTTCGTGGTTTTTGATGTTGTTACTTTACACTGGAGTTCTTGGGATCTCGAAGGATCAAAAGTTGTAGCGGAAGTAATTTTAGGTTCCTCGTGTGTTATATATAGAATTTTCCCGCTCGTCACTACGGTCATTGCAGTCGGTGCGATTTCCAGTGTGGGGTCGCCATTCTCATACTTCGAGCATAGCTTGCTCCATCGCTACTCTAAGTGACTATGAGCCTTTTAAAGATATGCAGATACCATCATCATCGTCGTATAAGCCGATGGAGGACCACTGCAGGACATAGGCCTTTCGTAGGGACTGCCAAACATTACGATCCACGATGTCGTCCGTACACCTGGTGGGGGGTCGACCAATACTGCGTTCTCTAATGCGGAGTCGCCATTCCAGCACCTTGGGATCCCAAAGTTCATCGGATTTTCGAACTATGTGCCCATTGCCACTTCAGCTTCGCGACTTGTTGAGCTATGTCGGTGACTTTGGTGGCGCAGGTACCAATAGGGAGTAATACTACTGGTTGTATAAATAGACGTTGAAAGTATTTTTTTTTTATTTTGACTTAAATAATTTTGAAGGCCATGACTTGTCATGTTGCTAAGTGGATTCTCTTGTCCGTTATGATTATGTTACACGAATTTTCAAGTAACTTTGAAAGTTAAGCCGCATACACACTGGGGAATAAATAAGGTAGCATGTGGGGCAATACTTCCCTAAGCAACTATTTTAACTTTAAACTTAAAAAAATTATAATATTATAGTTTAGAATGAAAGCCTATGATGGCCAGACCTTTAATAAAAAGTGAAAGTTAGTTAGCCCATGCATATCACAGAACATAGAAAGTGCTAAAGCTAAATTGATAAAAGACAATGTAATTTTATTGATAAAACAATCATTTTATGCATGCAACTGTTTGTTTTGTCATGCTTGCCTTAGTACATCATTAACAACTACAATCAAATAGCCGTTCACGCATATCCAATAAATAAATAAAATAGAATAAAGTAAAATGAAAGAGAAATAAAATATTATGCTTTTTTTTGTTCCAGTGTAACCAAGACTTTACTAACGTTGTTTGGCAAAATGCCAGCTACAATTTCGGAGTCACTGAGTAAATGATTCATATTCACTAATTAGGTATAATGTTTAAATACTCGTAAATAAGGAGCTTCATTATGATTCAACCTAATTACTGTCCAACTGTAGGCCTTTCATCTAAAGAGCCAGAGTTTCAACTCTTTACGTAACTCCTTTTCCACTCTACCGGTAAAAACTTAACCCTGACTGATGTATGTAGCATGATGCCGTACAAAAATATCAGGGTCAATAGCCATAGGGAGTAAGTACAAAAATCATTTAAGAGTTTTGTACATCATCATCATCATCATCATCATCATCACTATTAACCCATATTCGGTTCACTGCTGAGCTCGAGTCTCCTCTCAGAGGGGATAGGCCAATAGCACACACACGCATAGAATTAAGAAATGTTCACGATGTTTTCCTTCACCGTTTGAGACACGGCAGGAGGTCATATCCACTGGGCTATTACGGCTCTTATATTATGGTTTTGTATATATGGTAATTGGAAAACCATTGCTTGTAAACAGAGTAACGCTTTGCAGGACATGCAAACGTCCAACAAGTGCCAGTCTTTGCCTATCAAGGTGCTATTCAAGGTCAAGGTGTTGAACCTTATGTGTCTGTAATTACACTGGCAACATTTGCCCTTATCATTCAGACCGGAAAACAGAAATGCTGCACGGTGGCAGAAATAAACATCGCGGTAGTAATTTCCCGGACGAGCTGTGGACAAAAAGTTTTTTTTTATGAAATACTAGAGGACGCCCGCGACTTCTTCCGCATGAAATTTAGTTTTTCACAAATCCCACGAAAACGATGAATTTTTTGAGGTTGAAAAGTAAGTAAAGTCCTAAGTCCATAATTCTACCAAAAATACTAATTAAGATTGGCATACTTTCAGCTATTATAACTTGTAAGAAAGATCTTGCCATCACAAGGTCTAATAGACTAAGAGCCGGTGAACCCCAAACCTTCGTCATTTTATAAAAGCTTAAAGTTTGTCAGCTCATGCTCCTACCATAAGTAAGGACGGTAGCCAATTATGGAGTTTGGACCGTGGTGGCTTTGGGAGGTAGCACGGTTTAAGGATCCAGACCCTTCAACCGTCTAAGTATAAATTATATTTTTTTTATATTTTTATCGGCATAATGTGAGAAATTATATCCCCATTTGTCAGACACTTGGTTTCATGGCAACCCTTTGAAAAACACTACCTATTTAATTTGAAACTTCAAGGGTCTCTAGCGAAGGGTTGATACACTTACAGCTTTTATAAAATGACGAAGGTCTGGGGTTCACGGGCTCTCGGCCTATAAGTATTAAATCAAAAATTAAATATATTTGAAAACTTACGTGGTGGTATTCAAAACACAATATAAAATAAGAAATATCTTAGTTCAACTTTACAAGTTCTAAAGCCTACTTGCACACATCTTTCTATCGCAAACATTTCCCCATTGTTATGAAAATTCTATTCTCCTGCTTACATAAAACTTTGAAATTCATTGTAGAACTTAACAGTGAGTTGGCAACTTTACAGGGCGTTGACTTGTCCAAGTCAAGATTTTTCAACGTAAAACGTATCCAATACTAAGAATGCACGATCGTTTGCTACAAACTAATGTTGTGATAGAGGTTCTTTCTAATAATAATATTGTTGTGATGCACATGCATACTTTTTTTCCTGTTTGAATAAGTGCCATAGGCTCTATATGGGACCACTGCGGTGTCACCGAGGGTTTTGGGCGAGCGTAGAAGCATTGCTCGATGAGACCCGAAGGCTGAAAGAAAGACAGAGGACAGAACTACTCTCTAAGGGTGTTTCCTGTGAGACTCGGACTTTGGCTTAGAAGGCGTTCTAGAAAGGTGTCTTGGCCTAAGTGAATCAGCCCGGAAGCCCCCAAGATCGTAGGTTAGAAAACTCACGTCTGGGTGACGTTAGATATCGGGGGCCTCGTCTTCGCCGGCGAAGACGCTGTGTAGCTTGTGTTTGTGGTGCCTGTGAAGCATTATCAATCATCATGTCATCGTCTAGATCGTAAAGGATGTTTTTTGGACGCCTCTGATTGCAGTTAGCGTTTAAATTTGGAGTGTAACTACAAGCCTCAACCACTAGTTTGTTGATATGTGTAGCAGCTCTGTCGAAATAGTTTAGAGAGCTGTCTCATGTAATGGGCTATTATTGGCATATCTAAGTCTCTATGGAGGTTGCTGTTGCATACAAAACCGCGGTACGCCTGTGTCGATTTTGTTGACCATACTTGTAAACTAATGTTATAAAGAGTTAAAGTTTGAGAGTTGTGTTCTGAACCAATTTGAAATTTTGTTTCAATAAAAAACTACTTCTTCTTCACCGAGTGTAATATAGGCTATACTTTATCCCTGTATCTCACTAGATCAGCGAAACTACGGGAAATTTGCTAGTTATAATATATATAACTCTGGAGTGTGGAAAAAAATCAGGACAATTTAACATACAAATCAAAATGTAACCTAAACAGACCCTTGAATGGCAAAGAATAACCTTGAACAGACACATATAGGGTACAATGACTGATCCTGTGCTCCATACAGTTTTTGACCATCTGCTTGGCTCACCGTTTGTAGTTTGATAAAACTTGAAAGATAGGCTAGGTATAATGTTGGAGTAAGGGTAGGGTAAGGATAGGGTAGAGATGAAGTGTACATAAGTCAAAGCGAAGCTTGACCGGGTCCGCTAATGTGTTATACATTCGAAAGTGAAATTGTTGGTTTATTATGCTTTCATAGTTGAACCGATAAGCTGATTTAAAAAAATATTTTGGCTAAATTATCACCGAGTTACAAAGGCTATACGGTAATATTATATACATATGAAAAATTTTGAGACAAATGATACCTAACTGGTTGACATACGAGTAAAATATCTCCGAAACAAGAAAAGGATTCCTACCGGCAAAGACGTACCACTAACAGATTTATTCCTTGAGTAAAAACCGACACCCTATGGGTAGAATAAACTTGTCCAATTCCAAGTCTTAAGTTAATTTACAAAGCCTCCATAGCTCAACGGTAAGAGCGGTCGGACTCATCACCGAGGGGTGGTGGTTCGGTCCCCGCCCCGTTGGTCTTTTGTCGTACTCATTCCTAATACAGTATTTTCCGACTAGTTGGAGGAATATTGGTAATATTTAAAAAAAAAAAGATATGGAAAATATACTTTTTAAAAAAAATAGAAA
Source organism: Bicyclus anynana (assembly GCF_947172395.1). NCBI lineage: Eukaryota > Metazoa > Arthropoda > Insecta > Lepidoptera > Nymphalidae > Bicyclus > Bicyclus anynana. Next base: position 2,779,669 of record NC_069110.1, read on the forward strand.
AGTCATCCAATCCGCTTCCATCTTACGACACTTACGAGTAACATCAGGTGAGATCTAAGTTAACTTGCTATTGAATAAAAAAGTGCATTTTTTAAACATGCAAACCTACAGACATACAAATCTTCTCATCAATTATTATATTAGGATAAAATCAATATTCTTCGTCTGTTTTTGCGTTCGTTTCATCTTTTACTATACAAAGGTTTGGAAATAAAGTCCGCAATAATTTTACATTTGTTGGCGAAAAGCCAGCTGTAGTAGGTACCTCCTGAATCACTGAGCAACCGTACAGATGTAATATGTTCTGAGAGCTCGAACTCTTTGTCGGACGCAATGAAATATCATTTCATATGATATTTATTTACTACAGCTCCTAAAATCCAAAATATTGGAACTTCACAGAGATAATAAGGATTTTAGTATAAAAAAGAAACTGTTCGAAGTAGCAATATTAACATACACAACGTATGGGTGTCAATCATGGTCACTAAGTAAAGAAGAAGAGAATAAATTTTCAATCTGCCAGAGGAAGATAGAAAGGAGCATGCTGGTAGTAAAGTCAATAATCGAGTAATCAATAAAAATATAAGGGAAAGTACAAAACTGACGGTTGTAATAAAAATAATCCGATCCTTTATATATAAATCGGCTGGCCATATTTTGTAGATTAAAGAACGAAATATAAAAAAAGGCAAAAATTGTTACAGAATGTGACAAAAGTGGCTAGGGGCGAAAAAATAAAAAGGGCACGTCAGAAAAAGAGATGGAGAGTTTTCTCCTAGGCCTGGATGCGAACGAATAGCCCGTAATAGAATACTATGAAAATAAAGGCCCCTACGGCGTAGGCCTCCTCTACGCCGTAGAGGTGACTTGTCAAATTGTTTATTTTTTCCGATAGTGATTGACTATTGTTTCGTTAATAATAATAATTATTATTATTATAAAAGGATTTTTTATTTCATTATTTATTATTTCATTTTAGGAGCCCCAATAGCCAGATTTATTTTTTACGTTTGTCTGCCCAAACTATCCATACCATATATATTTCTCGGAAAAGCCTACGTCCAGAAGTAGACGGATAGAGGCTGTTGATGTTGATGACTATACTATGAGTAAACACAATACGCAGCGTGTTCAAACTTCAGAATTCGTTTATTTCAAGTAAGCTTACTTTAGATACAAGTGTTGGATGTTGGACACTTTTGAAACGTCAAGTGTGACTTTAGAGACTATGTTACCTGTTCGAAATGAAGGTGCTGCTGAGAAGAGCAGACAATTAACTTAACACTTTGTTTTGAAAATCATTATCTGCATTATTGTATCTTTACCATCAGACATAATTATTATTGTAGTAGCGCAAGCCTATAAACCTCATAAAGCATTTTTATGTACTCGTATTTTAAAGATATAAAACCAATGCGTATACTTATGTCTTCTAGCACGTTGCAGGTTGTGTAGTTCTTACCTGTAAAAAAAAAACATCGATTTAATTTTTGATTTATTTCTTTTGTCATAAAAGAGAAAGACGTAAATACTAATTTTTATTTTAGTGAGCGTTGTTAGTTCAGAGACAAACCAATATGGTTACGGATCTCAAAGTACTGGGTTCGAGTCCTCGGTCGGGCTTTGAAAAGTGAAGTTTTTGTTTGTGCTAATCATTTCTAAACAACAGTCTGAAGTTGGGAAGATTTCTCTAATACCTCTCTCTATGTCACTCTAACTATGAATTTGTGGTCCAAGATTTTATTATAATTTATGTATAGTACTGATCGTTACACAGTTAAATACACAGTATAGGATTCGGCGATGTATGAGCGGGGCACATAGTTCGAAGATCCGATGGATGTTGGGGTCTCAAGGTGCTAGAATGGCAACCCTGCACTAGAGATCGCAGTGTTGGTCGACCTCCCACCGGGTGGACTGACAACATAGAGTCGCAGGGATTCGCTCGCTGGATGCAGGCGGCTCAGAATCATGATGTTTGGAAGTCCCTACAAAAGCCTATTTCCTGCAGTGGACGTCCATTGGCTGATGTGATGACGATGATGATGTACATTGTATACCCTATACATCCGTACCTCAAAATGGAACCCTTATAGGATCACTTTGTTATGAAAAAATAAAAAAATATCAACTATCGTCAATTAAGAAATTATAAATACAAAACAAACCACCGTCAAACACAGGAGCCGATCAAAAAGTAAATTATTAACCACCATACGAGGAAGGCATTCGAACCATTATACAGAATCGTAATTTCAATTATCTGATCAAACAGACAGTTTCATTTCAAACAATATTATCTAATAGGCTTAAATTTCCACTGTTTCGCGGATTGACGTTACAGGCAGCTCTCGAACCCACCCGTAAATTGGTTCGGATTTTAACATCATCTCTTTGATATTTAGCGGATTTTGATATTCGATTGTCAATTTCGCTGCAAATACAAACGTCGAGAGCATTACAGAGACTGATATTGACATCTACCTTTCGAAACTAACATCCACGGCAATTCTGATTTGTTGCAAATTGGATTTGCATGCGAATACCTATTTGGTAAAATCAGCTAAATATCTCACGCAAAATGTAGCTATGAAATAATTCACAGCCAACCAAAAACTTAGTATTTGTAAAATTTATTTTTGACTAGCGGATGCCCGCGACTTCGTCTGCGTGGAATTCACAAATCCCGCGGGATCTATGATTTATAGTAGGGATAAAAAGTAGTGTGTTTGTTAATCCAGGCTATAATCTATATCTATTTCAAATTTGAGTTAATTCGGTTTAGAAGTCGCTGCGTGAAAGAGTAATAAACATTCATACCGTCCAAATTAATTTAATACGACGGTTTAACATCGCTTTCAAACTGATCAGTAGGTAATATGGTAATGATTATGTAAGATATAGTAGTTAATAGTAGGTAATATGATGATGATATGATGTTATTTTTCGCTTTTAGTTAAGTCGGTACGTTTTATGTTTTTGAAGTCGGTTGTATTTTTTTATATTTTTTTTTTATTTTTTCATGTTTATTGTAATTATACTAGATTTAGATCCAGGCAACAAAAAATTCCTCCTCTCTCTAACAAAAAAAAAGAATTAAAAAATTTGTAAAACAACGACGAAATTCTGAGGTAACAAACATTAAAAAAAGAAAAAAAAACATTCGTGTCGAATGGAGAACCTCATCTTGTTTTTGAAGCTGGTTTAAAAATCATTAATTTCGACAAATTACTATGACCATAATCTTATAATATCATTACCTGACTTTTCGAAAGTGCTTGTAAACTAAGCCTAATTGAAATAAATAAATATTGACTATGGACTCGCAAAAGGTATGTCTATTCATCTCAAGCTCTTAACCAATCTGAGTACGAGTATATCGGTGAGCGAGTAATTAGTTCGGCGACAACTAGAGGAAGCGTATTACATCCGGTAGGAACTACGGACGCTACACCCAGTGTGTGCAAATTAGCGGAATAGCCTTGCTAACAATGCCTCAAAGCTCCACAGTATCGATTCTAGACAGCAAATCTTACCAGATGAGTGTTCGGTACTAGATTTTGTAGAATGGGGATGATGACTAGGTTTGAATATATTGATTTTTATGATACATTCGGGTAAATAAGGTCAATGTTAACTCATTTATACATAAAAAGCAAAGATTGACTGTATATTTGCAAAATAAATACGATTATAAAATTTCAAAATCTATTAAAAATCTTTAATCGTAATTAGATGAAAATTCATACAGTTTTAGCTTCCTTACATTAATTGTGACATTTTTTAATAAATGAACTATAAATATAAACGCAGAAATAACAAAGATATTAGTAATTTTGTTTCAACGCCCATAAAAATTAAACGATCATTAATTGCCTACGACGTCATAAGTTCGTACCATTTTGTATGGGGCGTTTTTCAGGGATCCGCGGCAGCGCCGCAAATCTGACCCTTTAAATCCCTGTAACTCCAAAAGTAATGATCGCAGATACCCTGTTACTTTTACAAAATTGATTTACTATTAACATTCTCTAAATTTATATACAATTAAAAAAACTGTCATCATCCCTATTCCAATTTGACTTTATTTATGTATTCTCTTCTATTTGTATCTGTCTCTCAATAGCTTTCGATTCATTGCATTGTACATAACCATTTCTAACCCCGCAAAAAGAGGGGTGTTATAAGTTTGACGTGTCTGTCTGTCTGTCTGTCAGTCTGTCTGTGACACCATAGCTCCCGAACGGATGAAGCGATTTTTTTTTCTATTAAAGTTGTGTGCACTTATGTGCCAGTGTTCTTAGACATGTTTGATTAAAATCGGTTGAGCAGTTTAAAAATTGTGGGGGGGTGAAAGTGGGGAAGAATCACCGAATGTATGCAAATATACTCGAGTGGGGTCTCAATTGAAAGCGCACTGAAAGAGAATATTGGTGAATGGAGAGTGTAGTTAGTAATTTCATGACTTTCGGAGATTTTGCAAAATTTTAATTTTATTAAAAGATAGAATAGGTATTGTAAGCTATTCTTAAAAGCTATAAAAGTGATATATTCCAGCATGTACTCTTTTGTTAAATCTTCAACGGATTAAGTACTGTTTTCGATTAAAGGTGTATAATAAAATATTATAATTTATACTATACAAATACTATAAATTATAATTTATCCTTGCATTCCACGGAATATCCACTGGATGGAAAACTACGCAGCAGTCTAATTCACTAACTTAAACGTATGTTCGTTAACATATTATACGAAATTGAGATTCTATAATGGTTTAAGTAACAAATGTCACCCGGTGCTTATTGGTGGATATCGTACAGTAGGTAGATAACATATTTTCTCAATTTATTTAACATTTATTTTAATAGCTTCATAATAAAGATCAAAATAGTAAGTAGGCCAGCAGAAGGTGAAACAATGGACTGATAGTACCTACGTATATACAGATCGAATATCTCTTGAGCATACGTGATGAGGATAATAATTAACCCGAGTAAAATCTCTGCCCATATTGGAAACCTTGTCAAAGGCGAAAGCCAGTGACGCCAATTCAATCGAAATTAATCAAGCCTTGCCTAAAGGAGAAACCCTTGCCTAAAGGTTTCTAAAAGCAAACTAGCCTCGAGGGAAATACGTAAGACTCTTGAAACTTTGTGAAATAATATAAAATATGTGGTTTACGAAAAACTAGTAAACACTTTTTTATGACATACTAAACTTAAAAATTAACTAAAATAATTTTAAAAGTAACAATTATATTAACTTATATTATTATCAAAATACTTGGACCTTGCTCACGAGATTACCTCCATGTGGAATGTTGAGTCAACTGTTATTGTTCCGATAGTTGTTTCAGTCAATGGTCTTATAGCGAAAAGTTTCGACCAACATCTTAAAAAGCTTTCACTTAACTGTTGGATATAGAAAAGCATATCTGAGACGGCGCGTATTGTGAGGATGTTCCTCACTCTGGAGCCCTGACCACCAGTTAAGTGGGCACTCAAATGTCCCGTACCGGGAGGGTTTATTTTTTTATAAATTTTTAATAGTGTTTTGTAATATATTTTTATATTAAGATTGTTAAAAATTAAAAAAAAAAGGTAAATAAATAAATGAGAGATAAAAAAATATTATCTTGTTATTAGCAGGGTACAAGTACAATAATTTAAACTTCTTTATGACACAAACAAATACAAATACTTTCTTAAATAAAATTGAAATTAATATAATTATCCTAATATTAATACAAATATTATTATTGAAATGTTTGCCACTTTGAGAGTTACGTCCCTTAAAAATAGAAAGACGGAACCCTTATAGATTCAATTTGTTGTTTATCTGACTATACCAGTTAAGCCATTATAAATTTAAACTAATAAAAATATATTCGTTATCTAAAAATATAGTTCGAATAGTTGATGGACGTTAGGATCTTAGAGTACCAAGATGCTGGGAAGTTTCCCCCTCCTCTTTAGGAAGACCGAAGACATAAGCAGGTTGCAGATAGCTCAGAACCGTCATAGTTTGGAAATCCTTAAGGGAGGTCTTTGGTCAGCAGTGCATGTTAATAGGATTTATATTGATAAAAAAATAATGTAGAACCCAATTTCAGTAGTTCATCGTTATAATTTTTATGAACCACAGACTATTTTTTTAAAAAGGGAGGATTAAAAGCTTCGCGTTCCGTTAATTGAGATTCGTGAAACCATAGACATCCTAAAAATAACATACACAAAATGTTTTACGCAAAAATACAGGATAACTAAAAATTGGCAAAGGGATCGATGCAATTGGCCCGCAGCGGGACGAGCTAAATATGCAATATTTTATTAAATGGAAATCTAAAAATCTGATATTTCAAAGCATAGCCGAGCTTTTTTTGAAAGCAAATATTGCACACGCTATAGTTTTAGGTTCGGCGATTGAGAATCTAGTTGCTTCTTCGAACTTATTATCGAACCGTGATAGGGCTATGACAGCCCAGTAGACCATAGGTTACCATGGCCGGATTCGAACCTAGACTCTCCGAAATAATAATTTCGGAGAGTCTAGGTTCGAATCTAGTACGGAGCATGCAACTCCAACTTTTCAGTTATGTGCATTTTAAGAATATCATGTGTCTCAAACGGTAAAGGAAAAACATCGTGAGGAAACTCGCATACAGTAGGTAAAGGAAAAACTATCCTCTTTAAACAGAGCAAAAGATAATTCCTTTCATCTCTAAATAACGAATAGATCGTGCTAGGAGTAATTGGTACGACAAATTACCAACGGAATGAAATCACTTTAGACTTTAGACCCCTCGGATGTGTGTTACGTTTCTTAGCCACGGACCCTTTATATGCACGGGCTACAATAACTCCCTGTTTAACACTTTAGTATTTACGAAATACTACTCAGTATAGTAAGTACTGCAGTCATATACCGCTCCAAGGAAGTAGCATCGAATCAATATACGATCTCTTAATTTGATAAAAACCGAGCCTATAGAAAGTCATTAAGGCACAATGGATCCGCAAAATCGCTGATCGCTGATAAAAGTATTGTGTGTGGTTTAACCCTAAATGGGACTGGGTTTCTGTCGACAAACATCGCCTTTTGAAATGTTTAAAACGCAAAATTTACCATTTAATTGATACATAAATACATGGTTATTTCATATTACAAAACAAACCCTAAGGGTAGGAAAACAGGGGATGATTGATTGCTTACTTACATTCGCGTAACTTTTTATAGAGTAGTCCGATTTAGACAATTATTTTTATTACATTTTCTACCAGCTGATCACTTTGAAGTCGGTGCCAAGCCCGTGTTGTATAATTTTAAGTCGTTTCTAGGAAAAAACACCATTTAAGAAAAACATGACTTCGGAACCAAAATTAGACTTGGCACCTCCTTCAAAGTAGGTAGAAAATATAATGTTATCTATTTATGTTTATGTTTTGAAGTCGATTGTATTAAAAAAAATGTTTATGCTATTAAACCGATTGTCACCTAGATCTGACAAAAAATTAATGTCTCACTATAAGTATACCAAGATTTTTCAGTGGTGTTCTCTATTCGTACTAAGTTCTGGGAGGGTCACTTGATAGGTTCATGATCATCATCATCATCATTAACAGCTGATGGACGTCCGTTGCTGGACATAAGCCTCTTGCTTGGATTTCCAAACAAAACGGTCTTGAGCCGCCAGCATCCAGCGGCTCCCTGCAACCCGCTTGATATCCTCAATCCACCTATTGGGGGGTCAACACTGCACAAGACACCAGATATACCCAGGAACGCCACTTTAGTACAACAGAGATGCAGAACTCGCCTAAAGATAACTTCTCTAATCGTTCTGCATTTCCTAATTCATCGCATGCACTTTGTAGATATTGTTTTCATCATAATGTCACAAGGATTCTGGATATGAAAGACAAAGACAAGGACAACTATGTCTCGGTCTTCTTTGTTCTTAGTCGCATCTAACACAGCTCTCTGTGCACCTGCCATAAATTGTTTGTGGAATTCGAGCCTTGGATCGAAATCTCTGTTACAATACGTTGGTAGTGATGCAGTACAATAAACCTGCTACATATTGAATTTCAGCGCAATCCAAAACCTACACAACTAACTACGACGACTACTGTTACTGAGTGCAACACGGAATAGTCGCAATTTATTAATTCCGCCAATCACGGTAATTCTCGTTGGCTCCGATAACAGTGATTGGTTCACTTGTTTCACGTTACTACAGTGTTGGTACGCATTTAGCGAACCGTAATCCAATCAAATGTTTAAAATAAGCTGGAAAATGGTGTTAGCCTATATTTTATAGACCTATCTATCTCATAAGTCACGTAAAATTTCGAGTCGACGTTAATGTTTTGGGAAGTCAAAGTATGAATCTTCAGTATTACTATTTTCATAAAGAGTTGTTTCATTTTTTTTTTAAAGAATATTTGCCATATTTTTTATAATATGACCAATATTCCCATTCCCCTCCAACTAGTCAGGAATGACTGTGCTAGGAGTGGGTATGACAATTGACCAACGGGGTGAGGATTGAACCACCACCCCTCGGTGATGAATCCAACCACTCTTAGCGTTGAGCTATTAAGACTCATTCTCAGACCAATTACTGTATAAGACCTGCCTCGCTAGACGTTACTTTTCTATCAAAGTATATGATCAACGATCTAATGCGATTATAAAAACTGTCTCTATATAATCGATGTTAAATAGTTGTAGTCGTGTTCGTCGGTTAAAGAGCTCCGTAAAAATACCTTTTAGTGTAATTTAATTGTGTAAAAAACGGGCAAAAATTTCTAGTTGTGTATAAAATATATACAAAATCTAAGCTCGTTTTCCTCAGAAAATGACAGACAATTTTGTTCGTGACTATGAGTGCGATACAGGTCCTTCTATAATTGGTCTGAGGGCTCATTGGAGCCCTTGTGGCTCTTATTTTTGTCTGGATTTAGAAAAATACAGGAAAAACTGATTTCTGCGTTTTAACCCTCTATTTTTAATATTACCCTCATTCAGAGCACTTCGAGTCTCTCACACCAAACAAAGGTCTTCAATATAAGGGAAAAGGTGAAGTGATGCTCAAAAATATAGATACTGAATTAATAAGATAGTGTGGTTACAGGTAACTTTACCAGTACGTCTGGGCGGCATTGCATCAGCATTCGCAAAATTTCTGACGTTAGTTTATGTACCGTTCTTGTCCTCGGTCCACGCCACGGAAAAAATAAACAGGAAAATTTTTGCATCCACACTGGTTAACTTTGAAGTACAATAAAGACCGAGAGCATGAATGTTTGGAAAACAGCTTGTTCGACTGATTTGCCAAAAAGTTTATTTTCCCAGAGTCAGTGGGATGAGCCGCTTTGCAGACTAGTAAGTGAGCAACTTATAAATACCTCCGCTGCGGAGCGTGCCCATTTGCTGGCTGTGGAAGAATGGGAATCAGGCTTTTAGCTATAAGCCAATATGAAAAATATGAACTGATCCGAGATGGGATTCAAACTCAGGACCTCTCTTGTGTGAAACAATGCACTACCAACTGTACCGGAGAGATCGTCAAGACACCAAACAAACACAGTTATCACTCGTCGTCACTTCGTCAATAGCGATAGATCATTCCTATTTTTACCCGGTTTTTTAGCTGCGAATAGGCTAGCTTTCGGTCTACGAAACCCTAAAAATAAACAATAACTGAAAATTTTACTTAGACCGCTTTCGTTCGCAGGACGATAATGTGTAAAGTCGTGACTCGTGGACCCGTAGCGCTATGTAATATTCACAAGTAGCTGGCACATTGCCGGCACCGACAGATGTGCACCGGGGATTGCTCGCTGTTATAATCGAGTATTTCAAACGTTTCAACCTATTTCAACCTTGTCAACTACGATTACTTGTCAATTGCACACAAGTCAACTTGTCGGACATAGTGATTTAGTCTTTACGTCCCATACGTACGTTTGATACGACGTGGTATTGAATCGGTAAATTGAAACATCATTCATCATTTGGACGGCAGTGTGTAGTGACCGTTGTTTCTACAACCACGGTCGTGGTTCAATTCTCATAACTGTTTTTTTTCCTTGAAGTATGATCATGGTTTTTACGTAGAGTTTTTTTTTATGGTAGGGGTAGGGTAGAGGTAGGTTTGGATAGGGGTAGTTTGGGTAGGTCGAGGTAGGGTACGGGTAGGTGTAGGGTAGGAGTAAAGTAGGGTACGGTAGATGTAGGTGTAGGGTGAGAGTTGAAGATAGGGAATGAGTCAAAGTGAAGCTTGACCGGGTCCGCTAGTTAGTACTCGTATATAAATACGCTACAGGCTATGCGTACGCATATTTTGGATCTAGATCGTGATGTGTGTATTATTTATTTATATTATTTTGTTATTGTTTGTTACTTATTTATATAATTACTGCTCCGGTATAAGGTGGTGGGTTAAGATGATAAGATTCGATTATGTAACGGATTTCTGTCATTCATCAACATCATTAACAACCCATATTCGGCTAACCCCTGTGAGAGGACACTCATTCGCATCATTGGCTGAGAATGAGTCTCCTCTCAGAATGAGAGGAGTAGGGCCTTAGTCCACCGCGCTGACCAAAATGCGGATTGGCAGACTCCAAACACGTAGAGAATTAAGAAAATTCTCATGTACGCAGTTTTACTCACAATGTTTTTTCACGTTAGAAACACGTGATCACTTTCCGATCATTATCAAATATTATACTCTCCAAGGCACGGATATGCAATACCTTCTCGTCCCCAACTCCAGGCTGAGAATTTTTACTGGAAACTTGAAAGAAAAATATTTTTTCCTAACTTTTTTCTACTAGTTTATTGAAGTGTTTAACGTACAATATTATGCCAAAATACAATTTTCTACTACTAATAGTAGTAATACAGATGAACAGACATACATAGCGTAACTATAAAGGGTCCTTATAAATTACCTACGGAACATTAAAAAGTAGCAAATTTTGTTAAGTACGTAACATTAAAAAGAGAAATCAACATCAAAGCATAAAAAGCCGGGACAAAGATATAATGCTTTGGTAAATGTATTCAGTATTGGATCACAGCCAAGTTAACAGCTTTTATACGAATAGTTATAAGTTGTCATCTTAATCGTACACACGTAAAAACAATAACAGTGTGCCTAGTGTGAGTTTTCAATATTTTCATACTGTTACTATCGCGTTAACGTAAACGCGAATTTATATGGAATTGCAACAGTTGTGCAGAAGTGCCACTAGATGGCGCTGTTTCGTATCCTTAGTAATACGCGTTTACGTTAACGCGATAGTAACAGTATCAAACTGCCACTAGGCCCTCAGATCAAGAACCTACGTGTTAAGCCCGCGTACTTTTTTTTTATTCTTTACAAGTTAGCCCTTGACTACAATGTCACCTGATGGTAAGTGATGATGCAATTGAAGATGGAAGCGGGCTAACTTGTTAGGAGTAGGATGACAATCTACGCCCCGTTTGGATTCTACACGACGTCGTACCGGAACGCTAAATGGCTTGGCGGTACGTCTTTGTCGGTAGGGTGGTAACTAGCCACGGCCAAAGCCTCCCACCAGCCAGACCTGGACCAATTACGAAAACCTTAATCGGCCCAGCTGGGGATCGAACCCAGGACCTACGTCTTGTAAATGCACCGCTCATACCACTGCGCCACGGAGGCCATCAAAAACAAAAACGTCACAAATTTTATCTTTTATATTTTTCATTATACCTACTGTTATAATATTATTTATACTTTTGTAATGTTAGTACTTTAGTAGTATAGTTTTGTAGTGTTACTTTTGTAGTAGATAAATAAATAAATAAATATACTTAAACAATACACATCACTATCTAGCCCCAAAGTAAGCATACAGAGTAGCTTGTGTTATGGGTGCCAAGATAGTTGATATTATAATATTAATATACAATTATATACGACATATAAATACTTATATAATGTATAAATACACACAGACACTGGAAAACACCCATGCTCATCACACAAATATTTTCCAGTTGTGGGAATCGAACCCACGGCCGTGGATGCAGAAAGCAGGGACACTACCCACTGCGCCACGCGGCTGTCAAAGATGTCATAGATGAGTAGTAGTAATGGCAAAATATATCTTAAACAAAGGAAATATCCTAAAAATCACGCGGCGCTGTAAAGTTACGCAAGAAATACCGAGGATTGCGTAACTGTAACCTTATTGACTTTCAAATCCCTTGTCTCTTTTTCGGTAACTATGTACCTAGACTAATTATATTATCTCACATTTGCTCACAATTTTCTTCAATTTTCTTCACAATTAATAAAAACAATATCGCCATTTGGAATGTTGAGACAACTATTATTATTCCGATAGTTGTTTCAGTCAATGATCTTAAAGCGAAAAGCTTCGACCTACTTCATAATAAGCTTTCACTTAACTTTTGGATCAAGAGTGATACAGGAGGCAGTGATTATAGAGACGGCGCATATTGTGAGGAGTTCCTCACTCTGGAGCCTTGACCGTCGTTTGCTTGGGCACTCAAATGTCCTGCAGCGGGAGGGTAGATTTTTTTTTTTTTATAAATTTTTATTTATTAATTTTGTATTATAGTTTTATATTAACATTGTTAAAAATTTGGAAGTCTGATTGATTTTATATGTTTGCATGTAGTGTAAGGTCGGTATAGGTCCCGGCAAGTAAATTAAACTAAAATGGCGGTCATCAGGTACAATTATACGTGCTCCGTGGTTGCCCAGTATATTAAAGATGACAATTAATTGAAAATTACGTACGCTACTTTAATCGCTTCAACGCATTGCTAAAGTCACTTTACCGTACGTCGCTTACACTCAAAAATTGACTACTTGGAGGGAAACGGGAATATTGGTCATGTTTAAAAGATATGGCAAATATTATCAATTTGTCACTGTGAATATTATCTGTCATTTATTTCTTATCACTTATAATTAACTAGCTAACGCTACGCGGTTTCACCCGCGTGGTTTCCTTTCCCGTAAGAATACGGTGATAATATATAGGTTATAGAAATGGGCTATCTAACACTGAAAGAATTTTTCAAACCGAACTAGTAGTTCTTGAGAGTAGCGCGTTCAACCAAAGAAACAAACTTTTCATCTTTATAATATTAGTATCGAGGGTATATTACATTTCTAATGCCAGATCAGCATACATCTACATTCAAAGTCAAATGGTCCCGGATTAGATTGACTTATCGTTGTTATCAGATATTCTATGCAATTCAAACACAGAAGTTCCTTGTTTGGATACGTTTTCAAAGGAACGGAAGGAAGGAAAAATGGTAAAGCAAAGAATATAATCCTCATAACAAAGTCGCAGCAGAGTGCTTTGGGTTATCAAACATATAGCATACCCAGCTTTTACTATAACTAGTGCAGGAGATGTAACAAAAGGAGAATCTAACAATGCTCTTATATGTATTATCCAGCCCACAGCTTAAAAGTAATGCAACAGAAACCTTTATACCAATACTAGAAATCACCCGCGTCTTCGTTCGCGGGATAAACTGTTTTTAGAAATTCCGCGGGAACCGTGGATTTTTTCGGGATAAAAAAGTGAATAGGTTATAGCCAGACAGACAAAAAGACGGAGACATATTTTCGCATTTATAATATTCACGCAAATACGCAAAAAATATTTTTTACCACTCTCAAAGATATCGGTTTTTTTCGGATACGTAGGTACTTTCATTATCCTACAGCTATGAAATTTGGCAAATAATACTACAATCATCAAGGTTTAGCAAATATATATATTAGTACAGAACCCTCAGCGGGTGAGTGCAACACGCACTTGTCTGATTTTTTTAATTGTCTCGAGAAAGTTTTTTACACTTACATTTTATTAATAAAAATCTCCATCTGTAAAACCGTTAACGAGTTTTGTAAAACTTGTTTATTTTTTTTTTCATTTAGACTTCAGAAATGAAAAGCAGTTTATCGATATTCATATTTATATTTGAAAAGTAACAAAAAATTGATCTTTAAAGTAAAACGCTCAATTTATCTCGTAAAAGTTAATCTCTAAGCCCCTATAAAGTAATATGAAATATAATAAATAAAAATCTTTGTTTACGTAGATTGGATCTTGTTCTGCTCATTTTTTATACCCTGAGTGCCTAATAAATTAATCTTATAATTTCAAACCCTCTTTTAAGCTATTGCCCGTAATATTCTCTCAAAGTGAAAAACTCGACTCTCAATATTTTGTATAAAAGTGTACATTTTTCACTTATCTAATTGGGTATTAGAATAAGCCAATTTATACAGATATGATTTAATATTCTGTAAATTTTTTTAACAAATGGATTTTTTGTAAGCTACAGTCCGGAATAATAAATAATGAATTTGTTTTTTAAGATTATTAGACCAGGCGCTGTGAAGTATTGAGTGTGCATAATTCGAAGACCGCATTTTGTCTATAGTTTTCAACTAAACTTACTAAAACCGAATGCGGCGGCGGTTCTCGAATTATGCACCCTCGAAAGATTTTTTTTTTTAATTATTAATTATTATTGATTTTAGATTTAGAAATTGTGATGTTTGTTTTGAATTATTTATGATTTGTTATGAAAAAGTAATGTACCAACAAATATTTTTTAGAATTGTCATAATCAAGCTTTTATTATATGCCCACTACAAAGCCAACCAGGCTTCTCTGCTTACAGGAGAGGGGGCTCAGACTAGGTTATAGAGCTTATATTGTATTTACTAAAATGACCAGCTGGTCAATTATGTATAGGAAGAACTTAATAGGTAGGTCATCCGCTAGTGTGTTATAAAACGTCGTATGACATATGTGCGCTTAGATATTTTTTTTATAGTATTGTGGATAAGAGACAGTTATAAACAGCTTAGTTAGGTTGATTTAACTTTTTAAAATCTTTATGACCAATCTTGATATCCAGATTGACGTAAAACGATATCTAGATCATGCAAAACGAGTCGCATGTAACTGCTAGTGTAGTAATTACTAATGTTATTTACGAAGACAAGCTTATCTCTGCAAGAGATCTCTACAGGCAAGCCTAATCCATACTTTTTATATTATAAATGTGAAAGTGTGTGTCTGTCTGTTTGTTTGTCCGTCTTTACGGACTAAAACGTTTAAAACGGTTGAAAGGATGGAAAGTGACAAAGGCTACTTTTTCTTTCTTTCTAACCCCCCACTTCCCTAAAATTGGGGATGGAAGTTTGTACAGAGCATTTGTAGGGCAGGGAACGGGTACAAGTAGGTCCGCTACTTGTTACGTAATTTTAAAGTATCTTCTTAAAATAACATGCCGTGTTTTAAAACAATCAGATAATGTTTTTTCGTTAACACATTTTAATATTATGTGTTTAATTATTTTTTACAAGTAATTGGGGTTACAAACCAAGTTTGAGACACATGCGAAGAGCGAGTGTTGGTAATTATAGCATTTTTTTTTAATTGAACTAATTTACTAATCTCAGTAAATACCTCATGTTGTATATTGAAACATGCACTATGACCTATTTTTATTTTAACTATGTCATATTAAAGTTGCATCTAAAACAGAAATCTGTTGGAAGAGTAAAATATCTGGTTTGAGGATTTTTTTTATTATTTGAATTTATACTTATATCATATTACAATTTTTAGCATATTCCCAATGCCATGAGTAGCTTCTATTCAAGCGTGCACGAAGGATTTTGTATTCACAAAAATCCGATCGAGACTTAGGTATTCCTCGCATCGATTGCCTGTGATTCCATCCGCGATGATATCAATTATCGGGTAACTTGTGAATTCATGTATAAATTTGCTTCCATAATAGTTTGTAATCCAGTAAACGGATAATATCAAATTTAAGGGAATATGTTTGAATATGTGCTCAAGTATAGGTAAATTTTATATAAAAAATTAGATGACAACAAAATATAATTATATTAATTAATTGATTATTTTATTAAATGTAATTTAGTAGTAGGTACCTACTTAAGTGTTTTGTAGTAAATAATAATTAATCGTTTTAACATAAAAATGGAACCGACTTCAAAGACGTATTTCAGGTATTTTGATTTTTAAACAAAATTAGTGAACCAATTTTCATGAAAATATACATTTAAATGGAGTATAATCTATTAAACAAAACAAGAATTTTTAAAATTGGTTAATAAGTGACGAAGTTATGTTATAATAAATATTAGAACAAAATAAAAAAAAAACATACGCGTTGAATTGAGAACCTCCTCTTTTTTAAGTCGCTTAATTAGTATAAAGTTGCAAAGTTGTCATTTATTAAAATTTAATAGATACATCTACAGAAGTTGCCCGAAAAATAACTTTAGAATTATAATTATTTACTATTGCTAAGTGTACTATGTCGAAGTTCTGCGACGCGTCAGTCAGTGCGAACTTTTACAGACCGTCAAGAAGAAAAAAATCGCGTATCTGGAGCACGTATGGCACGAAAGATATGAGCTCCTACAGCTCATTTTAATAGAAAGGTTGCCATGCGTGTTTGAAGTCAAGCCAGCGTGGTAGACTATTGGCCTAACTCTTCTGAGAGGAAACTCGAGCTCAGCAGTGAGCCGAATATGGGTTGATAACGAACTATAAACGATGGAAATGACATATCTGCTGGCCTATTTCCTATTTTGATTTTTATTATCAACCCATCAAAATAAAAAACAAATCAATTGACAAAATGTCATCCACATACTATGATGCAAATTACAAATGTCATCCGGTACTTACGGTGTAGTATATCATTTAATATGTATATGACACTTTGTTGTCCACTTCAATAAGTTAATAATAAAGACCAAAATAGTGAATTAGGCCACTGATTGGTTAATCACGTATCTTAGAGATACGTATGCCATACATATTTTTATTTAATCTTCGAAGTATTAGCGGTTGTTGATAGAGAATGTATATGTCATATGGCTAGAGTAGCAGTACAATAAGTTATTCGCTTTCAAAGCAGCACTTTCACAAACTGTCTGCTTAGGTAAATTAGACGTAACATAAACAGTTTCGCATGCCACAGTGACCTTGCATTGATGGTGTGCCGGCACGAGCAGCCATGAAAGCGTTCGAATCACGGAAACTAAAACGGGTAATTTTAATGTGAATAAAAAACCTATAATATAGTGTATGGGGAAATTTCTGACTGCTCGAGTTTTCGTACTTGAATGTTACTACGTAGGATTTTTAGCCTCTGACGTAAAAGAGGGGCTCGTTGTTAGTGTCTGTTTATGTGTCTTTGTATCCGTTTATAAAATAGTGGACGTGTTTTATCAAGCAACTTGTGTTGAACCCGAAAGGATTTTCCTAACTAACCTAACCTAACATGTTAGCTCGCTTCCATCTTAGATTGCATCATCACTTACCATCAGATGAGATTGTAATCAAGGATTATCTTATAAAGAATTAAAAAAACTCACATCATCATTTACCTTATTCCCCTCATATAAGTGAGGTCGGCAAAATACGTCAATCTCTTATATAAATCGTCAATAGGCTAGTTGACACTTTTTTTTTAAATGCTCTTAAATAGTTCATTGTCGTTCTACTAGATTGAATTTTTTTTATATTTTTTTGACAAGTGATTACATGAAAAATTTAGTTTTTAAATGTGTTTTTGACAATACGAGCCAAAACCTTATATCCGCCGTATATCTCTTACTACTTCCTGTGTGTAAGTAAAGTAATATGTAGTTTATATATTAGTTATTATTGTACTATCCGTTTTCTTTAGCTTGAATACAACGCGGGTTTTCTGGAAGAGATCGTCGCTATTATCGATAAGACCGCCTTTGTGCATATTTCTACCTATTTTATTTCTTGATGAATATTGTAATTTATATATTCTTTTATGTGCAGTAATTAATATATTTCTCTAAATATATTAAATCGACCTTATATTCGATATATTATCGGTAAGCAGATAGGTGAAGGTCAATTTAGAGCCTCAATAGCTCAACGGTAAGAGCGGTCGGACTCATCACCGAGGGATGGTGGTTCGATCACCGCCCCGTTGGTCTATTGTCGTACCCACTCCTAGCACAGTCTTTCCCGACTAGTTGGAGGGGAATGGGAATATTGGTCATATTTAAAAGATATGGCAAATATTCTTTTAAAAAAAAAAAGAAAATTATACTTATCTAACTAACCTCATTAAAAAAAATATAGATTCCATTGTACATTAGAAAACTCAACTCTCTGAAAAATAAAAGAGGTTTGCAGTAACACTAACGATAGCATAGCAAGATCGGACAAAGGGATAATACGGCCTAGGCTGTCTTTAAAGCGGTCAGACCGCCAAGGACTTTGGCTTTGTGCTCAATCGTGAAAGATAAATTTTAATCGTTTAAAACATCGCAAGTTAACTATTGAAACTTCATTACGTGAAAGGAGATGGTCCATTTAAAAATACAAGGATTTTATTATACTAAATAAAATAAAAACCCAAGTTTTTGATTTATATCAAGATGGCGCCCATAGAGCAACAATGACATGACAATTGAGAGTAAACGTCAAATCGATTACTGCTTTGAAAACGTCCTCTATCCGCCATTATTACCCTTAATTGTGTTGCATTTCTAGGGAGATTATGAATATTATTTCGAAAGAAATAAAGTAAATTCGTAGATTTGTATAATCAAAAATGGTTAAAAAATGTCTTTTTATTTCCGCTAGGGTACATTTTGGACCTTCTCCTTTGGATTACTTAATTTCGTGTACCTATAAAACAAACTTGTAACTCCATCACATACATCTTTGACAAAATATATATTTTTCCTCTTGCCTCATAGCAAGACCAAAAAAAGTTTACTGAGTTAAATTTTACAGTAAAGTTGCAATTTATTACTAAAACCTATCATAACAAACTCATAAAAGACCGCCGTAAAGCAGTAATCATCAACATTACAGTCCATTTTCTCTGAAAAATCAAGATCTTATAAAATACAACAAGCGAATGGTCGACATATGAGCTGCTCGACTAAATACTTCCTATTCAACATAATTATACAATGTGAAAATTACAAATGACCTGGTTAGGGAACAATTAGAACAATAGCCTCAATAGCTCAACGGTAAGAGCGGTCGGACTCATCACCGAAGGGTGGTGGTTCGATCCTCGCCCCGTTGGTCTATTGTCGTACCCACTCCTAGCACAGTCTTTCCCGACTAGTTGGAGGTGAATGGGAATATTGGTCATCTTTCTTTACTATATAAAAATAAGTCGGGTTTTCCTTCCTGACGCTATAACTCCAGAACGCACGAACCGATTTCCACGGTTTTGCATTCGTTGGAAAGGTCTCAGGCTCCGTGAGGTTTATAGCAAAGAAAATTCAGGAAAAATTTCAACGTAAGGTAGAGGTAGGTTAGGGTACAGGTAGGGTAGGGGTAGGGTAGGTGTATGGTAGAGGTAGGGTAAGGGTAGGGTAGGGGTAGGGTAGGGGTAGGGTAGGGTAGGGTACGGGTAGGGTAGGGGTAGGGTAGAGGTAGGGTGGGGTACGGGAAGGGTAGGGTAGGGTAGGGTAGGGTAGGTTAGGGGTAGGGTAGGGTAGGGTAGGGGTAGGGTAGGGTAGAGGTATTTGAAAGTTTACATCGAGTTTCACGCGAACGAAGTCGCGGGCATCCGCTAGTATTACAAAAAAAAATACATTAGAATACGTACCTGTTGTATATAACAAACTGTGCAACTAGTTCAGGTAATACCAGCTTCATGAGTGCGATTCGTGTTTCGTACTGTGCCTGGTGACATTCAGTCCAACCCGTTCTGTGCAGCCTAAAGACAAAAGCCTTCAATCAGTTCGACGTAAGAGTGACAGTGCCAGATTGTAACAACGAATAGAAGAATGAAACAGTTAAGAAAGTCCCTTGAAGGGTAAAAAAACAAGTTTCACATAATAAAAGAAGTAATATAGCATGCTAAAGACACTAAGACAAGAAGAGAACACACACACATATACACTGACATATGGGATTTACTGGTAGTGGTAAAAGATACACAATAAAATAAATTGGAGTAAGATAACATGCTGCAGTAAAAGAGTAACACAGACATTGAAGTAGAAAGAGATGTCAAGTAAGATTAGATAGAGATGGCACTGTTTCAAAATACACATTAATAAAATACACATATATTATGTAAAACAAACAATAACAAATATATAAGAGTACTGTCTGTGTTTTTTTCAGGTAACACAATGTGTGAAAATTGGAACTATCACGACGGCTAGATTGGAAAAGTGTTATATTGACACTTTTACTCTTGTTATACAGGGTGTTGAGTAGTATTTCCCATAACTTCAAGGTGTTAACATGTCCACATATAGCATCCTGACTGCATAACTAATTTTTTTGTAACTAAAAAAAGTTTTTATGTTTTCATACAAATTAATTCAAATAATTCCGATTATCCATGTACGCCTTTATATAGCCTTGCATTTTAAAATACGTAATCATAATGGTAAGACTGTCGATATCGACTTGATATTACAACTGGTACTCCGCGCTTCTCTAGTAAGCTACTTCATGATATTTATTATAACACATCATGACAGGGACACAATTTAAGATCTATTTACAAAAGAAATATTTTTTACTCCGAAAATATTCATTTTAGAACACACGTTCCATAGACATTTTTAATAAATGTTGTTTAAAGAATATAAACTTATAGTTATGGGAAATACTTCTGAGCACCCTGTGTATCAAAGAGGTAGAAATAGTTAATACCGAGTACTAATAAATACTAATGATAAGTTTAAATTTTACTTATAATATAATATGTATCTTATTACTATTTGAGAATCGAAATCTCAAGACAATTTTAATATAATCCCTTAAATTATTTTACATTGGGGTCTATTCTAATTTTCCTCCTATCATTTCAAACTGGATCATTTAGGGTCTTTGAGCAATATAAAGGTTACTTTTTATCAGAAAAATCCATAGTTTCCGTGGCATTTTTGAAAAACTGAACTTTACGCTGATAAAGTCGCGGGCATTTATTAGTTAAAAATATAATTGCTGAATAAATAAATAGAAACAACAACTTCAAAGGCTCCAAAAATAAATTGGAAGAACAATAATGGCACTTTGACTATTTCCTTCAATATAAAACAAAACGATCTTTCCCTGAAACTGAACAGAATGCACAACGCAGCTATAAAGGTCGCCGAAAATCCAGATCGTGATATGTTTTAAGATTTATGTTGATTAATCCCTCTCCGTCATTTGTGTATTTAGTAGACACCCCGAATTTTAATAAACTTTAATAAAAAATGCCCTGAACCAAACACAGCAAGTGCTTAGCGGCCTTTATCTTTATTAAATCTAAAAGGAAGGCAATTGTGACGATATCGAAATTGATCAGCTCAGTATCTGAAAATTAGGGATTCGTGAGAAGTTGTGAAACCTTAAATGAACCAACTTTTTAAATTACCATTTACTTAAAATTTATTTTTGTATATTTATTAATAGTAGTGTAGTAACTATCAAAAGTGTTTTATTACAGCAATCATTGATTATTATTATTATTTGTTGTGACGTCCAGACCTCCGTGATCTTTTAAAAGCTGAAAGCTTAGTTCTACCATAGGTTAAATACGGTAGGCAACTATAGAGTTGAGACCATGGTTGGGAGGAAACAGGTCCAAAGACGCTGTCATTCATCTAGTTAATATAAACGTTTTTTTCTACTCCTATTTCGTAATTTGATTCAGGAAGAATGTTTTTTAGTACGGATATTTTTATATTTTGTACATGATCAAAATTTAATCAAGTTATCGTTAGCTAAAGTTATTTACTTTTAAACAGAATTTGAGGGTCACCCTATCGCCGTACTAGGTAATAGCATGTACTAAGTAACAACAAAATCAGCTGGTAAGTTAGCGAGCGCCCGCGCCGAGGGCCGTTGACATTTTTGCGTTTCGTTTGATACCTATCTACCTATCTATTATTTTTTATAATTAAAGGACGTCAGGAAATGCCGCCAACAGTTGTTCATTACCACACGAGTAATGTAAAAACGCTACAATGATTTTTAATAGTAGCTAACTTTTATATATAATTGCTTGTATATAAAAGTTAGCTACTTTTATATGTAATTGTTACACTCGTCACGATGACAATCATTATATGACAGTGGCAGAAATAACTATGGGATAGTACAATAAATCATGTCCTTAATCGCCAACATTTTTATAAAGGCTGAAAGTCCGCAGACCGTTCTTCCACAGGTACTTGGAAGTACTACAGTCAATTGTGGTATTTAAACTGTGGTAACTTTATTTTTTTTATTTTTAAAGCTTTGGAAGGTAGCAGACTCCAAAGGCAACCCCTGAACCGTCCAAACATAAAGCGTCCTCTGCTTATTACGCCCTGTTGGTCCATTGGATTGACATTAAAGTGGTTAGCCTCCACTTTAATGTCAATCCAATTTAGTCGTCTACAACGGCGCTGTGAACTAAAAAAATTACGCTTGAAGAAATCGGCCCTAAGTCGATGTATGGGGAGAACAGTTTTCCAACGTTATAACTTAGAAACTTAACAAACTTTGTTTAAGTAAGGTGTAGGAGAGAAATTTCTTTCTCACAGAAAATTATTCAACAATATTCGTATGATAGCGTATAATTTTGTGAATTTTATTTGTAGTTTTGCTTTTGAATATGTGAACTATGTTATAGATAGTATCGCTGGAGGTTACAAATAGCAACAACTTTGAACAATAATTTATTGCGGTTTATCTATATAATTTGTCATGAGTTATTTATACATATCCTAATTGTAATATTTTGTGGATATTTAGGTTAACGTCCTACAATGCATTTTTAGCAAAATTACAAAACAGCAGATATGAAGAGTTAAAAAAATATAATATATTTAATTTACAGATATTTTTTGACGGCCTCCGTGGCGCAGTGGAATGTGCAGTGTATTTAAAGACAGAGGTCCTGGATTCGATCCCCGGCTGGACCGATTGAAGTTTTCTTAATTGGTCCAGGTCGGGCTTGTGGGAGGCTTTAGCCATGGCTAGTTACCGGCAAAGACATACCGCCAAGCGATTTAGCTATCCGGTTCGATATCGTGTAAAAATCAAAAGGGGTGTGGATTTTCATTCTACCCCCAATTAGCTAGCCTGCTTCCATCTAAGATTGTATCACTTAGCATCAGGTGAGATTGTGGTCAATGGCTGTAAAAGAATTAAAAAAAATAACAAAAAAAGGTTTTTATGGTATTTATTTCAAAATATTATCTAGTTAATCCTTTTTTTATATAAATTTAGATATTTTCGCATTCGGAAGCCCTTTAGACCAGTAAACAGACCATTTTGTCACTTGAGGATTTTGCGGTCCTTGTTTGATTAGTGATTCTAGCGGCACTGCCTGATCGACTTAAGCTCGGCTTATAGTCTAGACGGCTCGGAGACATACATTTATGAAACCCGGATTGTTTTTTTCATACTGTCTAGTACAGGCATAGACTTGAAATAAATACAAACTAATATAGTTAAAGGCTTTGTTAAAAATGATACACAAAAATAGGATAAATACCATAGAAACTTTAGTTACTGAAAAACAAATTTATCTTTTTATATTCCTGATAACTACGAGTATTTTTTAAATTTTTTTTACCATGTTTTGAATCTCAAAACTTTCAACGTCGATGTGAAACTTAATAGAATTCTTTTCTTAATAGGTTACAAAATTTAGCAACAAATCTATTATGTTTATAAATAAATTATATAAAGACAATTAATTGATAAGGCATTTAATACAGGAATGTTTTACGTCAAGTAATGATGCGGTTGAGTGAGTATATTTATTTTTGATAATAATTATTTAATGTTACAAAGTGACTTTTATAAACTGTAATAATGTCATTCCTGAGATTAGCGCGTTCAATCAAACAAACTAACAAACAAACAAACTCTTCAGCTTTCTATATTAGTATATTCTATAGATTAAAATAATGCAAGGTTTTCTAAAAGAGCAACTGTTGAGTTTCTTGTCTGTGGTAAACCAAACCGGTGGTAAAGTCTTTATAAATAGACAAATTTGACGTTTTAAAAGTACTTGTAAACGAAGCCATACTTGAAATAAATTAATTTTCATTTCCATTTTGGTAAGAATGGTGTCTACAAGTCTTATTCTTGACGTTGCCCTTGAAAATATGTCCTGTGATATTATTTATTTGAAAAATTCTTAATAATATGAAATATTTACCAGGATTGACCATTCAGCCGTGATAGCCTAGTGGATATGACCCCAGCCTCCGATTCCGGAGGGTGTGGGTTCGAATCCGGTCCGGGGCATGCACCTCCAACTTTTCAGTTGTGTGCATTTTAAAAAATGAAATATCACGTGTCTCAAACGGTGAAGGAAAACATCGTGAGGAAACCTGCATGCCAGAGAATTTTCTTAATTCTCTGCGTGTGTGAAGTCTACCAATCTGCATTGGGCCAGCGTGGTGGACTATTGGCCTAACCCCTCTCATTCTGAAAGGAGACTCGAGCTCAGCAGTGAATTGAATAAGGGTTGATAACGACGATTGACCATTGACCTTGATCTACAGTTTGCATGGCTGAGCAGCGCTCTCCAGTAGAACTCTTTTGAATTCTTGCTTATTCATCCGTTGATTCAACTTCAATACGTACGAGTAGCAAAGTACGGTATCGATTTCGCTCTTATAACCGTGTATTTCATTGCTTACTTTCGAAATAGCTTTATCCCTAGTTAAACCTGTGTGTACACCTGTATTACGAGGTGAAGCGTAGTTTGTATCTGATTGTGTTAAATGGAATTACGGGAGACCTATTTAAGTTTTCTCTTCTCGAACCAAGGCGCGTTTGGAACCCTCGTGACTTTAATTTTAAGTTTTCGACTATTATTACCACCATCTTTTTTTCTTTTTGTTTAGTGTAACTTAATAATTTGCGTTATGTACACTTTGTAAGCATGTTGTGTTTGCTTCAAGTAGGCACAATTACGTGAGGATGAGAAGAAGCTATTTTTAATATATGTTAGGTTAAGTATTGTGCCAGTTTAGCAAACCAATTAAAAAAAATAAATTAGATTAAATTAAATTATGACATAATCCTGACATTTGAAACTAAGCCTAAATGAAATAAATGAGTTTTTAATTTTTATTCATCATTTTCAAAATTATTTCAAGTACTTTTAGTAATAAAAAGGTGAACTTTGTAACTCTCTACTCTCTATAGTACTGTAGAATTTTTGTGTTCCCAACGTCCAATCCAAGCGAAACAAAGCCCATACATACGTTGTTCCAAGTGAAGCTTGATCCATTAGTCAATACCGTATAAAAATAAAAATAAATGTCAATTTCTGGATTTTTTATTATTCTCTTAATAAAGTTTTGGTAGGCATTTATATTTAACTAATGACCTGTTAGCATATTCACTAATTTGGTCTTTATAAACAACCTATTAAAATATATATCAAATCAACTGAAAAATTTGAATTTGAAACTTGGCGAGCGCTCTGGTTTATTTTTGAAAATCTCTCAATGTATGTACGTACTTCGAGAAATAAAATTATATATATTTTATATACAGGGCTTAAATAATAAACAATATTAAATATAGATACTTGGTATTACGCGTAGAAGTTCTTCAGATAAAGCATTAAAACTAAACGTAATTTAAATACATCATTAGATTAAAAATCAACAAATGTACAACAATTGCTCACTGGAATTAAATTCAAAGACGTGTATCCATGTTAAAAAAAAAACATGGTAAGTGCTTTTTACAACATTACATAACGCTAAAAGGTTTTTTATGCAGCAACAATTGTCTTTTTAAGGTATTCAGAAAGACTGTAGCGCTAACACTCAAGAGAAGCTTTGTTTTACCGGGTAAGTAGCAGTGCCACAAGCTGTTTAAAAGTATTTAAGCCGCGTGAGCGACTAATAGCTATTTGCGCTGTCCTAAGAGGATTGTAAATAGAAATTGCTAGAACCAAAATGGATTAACGCTTAAACATTCTTTAGATTGAAATACTTCTTCAAAGCTTCCATTATAGAACTAGAGTCTGCGATGGCCAGACTTCCCTCATTTTATGAAGGCAGAGTTTGTCAGCCTATGCTCCTAATACCGTTTGAATCCGGTCCAGGGCATACACCACCAGCTTTTCAGTTAAAAAATTAAATATCACGTGTCTCAAACATCGAAGGAAAAACATCGTGAGGAAACCTGAATACCAGAGAATTTTCTTAATTCTCTGCGTGTGTGAAGTCTGCAATCCGCATTGGGCCAGCGTGGTGGACTGCCCCTCTCATACTGAGAGAAGACTCGAGCTCAGCAGTGAGCCGAAAATGGGTTGATAATGATGATGATGATACTGCTCTTTGTATTTGTGATTCATGGCAAGTCAAATCAGTCTTTCCAAGTTGACTTCAAGATTTTGGAGCGTCCTGAAATATGCCCCTGAAAAGTGAGGATCTAGCATTGAAATGACCAACTAATAATAATTGTTGATATAACTGTTCCACATGACAGTAATCTAGTTAAAGCCGAAAAGGAAAAAATATCAAAACACTTGGACCTCGCGAGATTACCCCCATGTAGAATTTGAATCAACTATTATTGTTCCGATAGTTGTTTCAGTCAATGGCCTTATAGTGAAATGTCATAAAAAGCTTTCACTTAACTGTGGATCAAGAGTCGGATACAGAAGGTGATTCTTGAGACGGTGCGTATTTTAAGGAGGTTCCTCACTGTGAAGCCTGCTTGGGTACTCAAATGTCCCGCAGCGGAAGGGTTGATTTTTTTTATTAATTTTCAATAGTGTTTTGTATAAAAAAAGAACATATAAACAAACGAGAGACCCCTATTTCACCACTATATGGGTTGAATTTCAAAAATTCTTGAATCACATTATCTTTCGTATTTTTCAAAAACAAATTTTTAATACTGTAACTCTAAAAATGAAGGACTTTCCATACAAACTTTCAATCCATTTTTCACCCCCTTCTATTTTTATTTAAGAGTCAAAAAGTACCCTTTGTTTTGCGTCAAGGTCCCATTTACCATTATGTCAAAATTCGTCTTGATCGGTTCTGCCGTGAAAAGGTAACAGACAGACAGACAAACAGACTTACTTTCGCATTTATAATATTAGTATATATGTATTCATATAGTCGATATGTTTAAAAGTTCAGTGCACTGACATGGTATTGCAATATTGTGATAGCAATATCGGAACATGTATGAAAAATTTCCGTTTGAACGGGTAACAGGAAAACCTATTACGAAATGATTTTTCCTACATTTTTAATACAAGGCTTGTTTTGGTTAGATTTTACAATTTGTAACTATATTAAAATGGAAAATGTTAAAGTCTGGCTTTTCAGCACAATTATCACAAGTTTTTTTATAGTATATTTTATTAGTGAAACTTAATTTAATTATAATTAATTTTATTTTATTAATAAAATTTAGAAGAAGAAGATTTTTTAGAAGTTTTCATTACCTAGTAAACGTTAGCTACCATTTTATGGTGAAATAAATTATTAATAAATAAAATCGTTTTGAATTTAAAGTAACTTATTAAATCCCATATTTTATCACTAAGTCTATTTCTCTCGTCATTATCAAAATTAAAAAATAAAAGTCTTCCTTCTGCTTAAAATTCTATTGTGGAAAGCTATATTGACGAACATTTTTGTAAAAAATTAAAAGTATCGTCACCAACCCATATTCGGCTCACTGCTGAGCTCGAGTCTCCTCTCAGAATGAGGGGTTAGGCCAATAGTCCACGCTGGCCCAATGCGGATTGGCAGACTTCACACACGCAGAGAATGAAGATATAATTCTCTGGTATGCAGGTTTCCTCACGATGTTTTCCTTCACCGTTTGAGACACGTGATATTTAATTTCTTAAAATGCACACAACTGAAAAGTTGGAGGTGCATGCCCCGGACCGGATTCGAACCCACACCCTCCGGAATCGGAGGCAAAGGTCATATCCACTGGGCTATCACTGCGCTCTTTTAATTTTTTTTTTTTAATAAAAAAATTAAAAGTATATCGTGACATTTATCATAGAATCATGAAAATATGGGAAATAAGTTCGGTAGCTTTTAGATTCTGAAAGAGATCAATTTAATGAATTACCCAATCAGCTTAAAAGGAGAAGATGCTGTGACGTAAATAATTCCGTAAATATTTATTTATCAAAATAGTATTAATTGATAAGCGCGGAGCAGACAGACAATCTGTTTCGTAATGAGTGTTGTATATTAACATTGCGAGGCATTAGACGGGCCAACGACCCGTTATGTGATTATATTATACAATATTTGTTTATTATTATTGTGGGCATAGTTGAGACAGGTTCGGTTTGAGGTACTGCAGTTACTTGGCACATTCATGTTGTTACTATTCTAACTACATTGGTAAACAAGAGTCCTCGTTATCAACCCATATTCGGCTCACTACTAAGCTCGAGTCTCCTCTCAGAATGAGAGGGGTTAGGCCAATAGTCCACCACGCTGGCCCAATGCGGATTGGCAGACTTCACACACGCAGAGAATTAAGAAAATTCTCTGGTATGCAGGTTTCCTCACGATATTTTCCTTCACCGTTTGAGACATGTGATATTTAATTTCTTAAAAAGCACACAACTGAAAAGTTGGAGGTGCATGCCCCGGACCGGATTAGAACCCACACCCTCCGGAATCGGAGGCGAAGGTCATATCCACCGGGCTATCACGGCTTAGATTAAACGGCTTAGAAACTAGAGTTATTTAGGTAAAAACTTTTTCTCCTTCTCCTAAATCTATAGTTGAGGTGTCATTCAATTCGGAATCGCAAGTCATAGTTAATGAAAAAATTTAAGGGCTGCTCGTAAAAATTGCAAAAGTTACAAACAATTAAAAATTAAAAAGAGGTTTGGTTTTTTACTTATATCTCAAAAATTATTTAGGATATTTATAAAAAACTCAAGGATACCTAATTGCTAACAAAAGCTGTAACTTTTTGAAGTCTGACTAAATGATTATTGAAAAAAATATTGCAATAATTATTTAGCTACAAGAATTTTCGTAAATATAAAAGTTGAGCGTCTCATCATGATAAAGCTTCTCACGGAAAATTAACTTGATAGAAATCAATTGAAAAAATGCTCCCCGGATCCTGGACTAGAACGAAGATTGTCCCATTAACTTTATGCATGATTACCAGTAATGAGTTACTCCCACAGGACATAGAACGCGAACGCTGTATATGCCCTAGTAATGTAACCCAGTATTCAATGTTGCAATCCGTGGGGGAAATCAGTTTATTACAAAATAACGTATAGATACCGATCTAGACGGCGCACATCACCGACTAAGTTCAATCTCCAGGGAAGTTTTTGAAGAAGCAGTTGGAAGTAAATATGAAAGTTTGCCATCTTAACTGTATATTTCTCTTTTTAATATGTAACAAGTATACGAATGTAATGAATAAAATATTTCTACATAAATAAAATTTAATTATCTTTAAGCCATAAAAATTATAACAAGCCAATAATTAAAAAAATAAAATTACCGAATGCCTAACCTGCTTGTACCTAGTCATCCGCCTCGCATATTTTGTATAGCGACTAAAAAATAACGTTTTTCTAATTTCCATTCTGAAATCCTCTTGATGAGGCCTTGATTTTGATACCCATATCGCAATATTCGAAAATAAAAATTCATCTCGAGTCTATAGGTAGCGAGCATAGTTGTGTTGGTTTTTTTTTTTAACTTCACCTATCTAAGAACACAAGTCTAACGTGATCTAAATTACGTAAATACGTTCAGCGGTTTGGAAGATATGTATGTAATAAAGAATATTACATACATATTCTTGCAGTCGAGTAAATAGAATTTAGTAGATGCTGCAAACTTACATACAAAAAACGAGTGAAAAAAGACCTTACAGAAGATTTATGTTCACCAGCTATTTATGATGAAGTCTCAGAAAACTTAAAGAATTTTCATAGGAAAGAGTAAAACCCAATATAGTAGTTTGTACTTAGTCAATACTTTTTCTCGTATAAGTGCTACACGCAGATACTTGTTTTTAGTTTTATTAAAACAAACGGAATATTACACCTAGGAATTGCTAAAGAAAATTCTAATTAGTTTCTTCGCGACTGCGACCCGCAACCGCGACATGTGACCGCGACCGGGTCGTACGACCCACTGCTTAGTATGAATTTATATGAAGCACCAAACAAACCCCGAGACCGTGTCGCGCAACCGCCTTAGTTTAGTGCTCCATATAAATTCATACTAAGTAGTGGGTCGCACGACTCGGTCGCGGTCGCAGGTCGCGGTTGCGTTTCGCGGTCGCCAAGAACCTTTGAAGAAATGCTACCTTTAAAGTTGCGCAATACAAATCCAAACTTTCGAAATTTGGTAGCTGCTTGTGTTAATTTGATCTGAAAGTTAACCCTCTAACATTTTGTTATCTGGGTATAGGAACCCTGATAACAAAATGTTAGAGACTTATCTGGATAGAGGAAAACAAACAAAACAAACAAACAAACAAAATGAGTGTAATCCATTTTACATTCGTGTATCAAAGAATACCGAACTCTACTAAAGGTCATCACTGAGCATTTGTCACGGTTGAACTCTATTTTGTTGGCGTAACTCCAGCTTCATACAGCTGTTAGATCGCATTGTAACTTGGGGCAATCTTAGATAGAAGGAATTTGTAGTATACATTTTGTTCTTCCTTCCTTACGATTTAAATTACCATCACCCAAATAGGAGAGTTCTTAATAGGGTAGTTGACTTCTATCAAATTTAATATACAATATTAATTTCGCATAATACATCTAATAATGGAAAATTCTCAATAAAAGTTATTTAATTTAAAAATCACGTATTTTATAAATTTTACAAACGTCAAAAACGCTGTCGTCACGTCAAAACATTTTTAAAAATTAAAATTTTCATGTAACGTCTCAACAAAATATGTAAGTTTTTTCAATCTATTAGAATATTAATGAACTATTTAAGACTATTTAAAAAAGAAAATATCAACTAGTCTATTCAATGCTCCACGGTAAAGAGATTGGACTCAATACGATAGGGTACGATTCCCGCCTGCTGGACTATTGTCGTACCCACAACACTGACTTGTTGACTATTTTTAATAATTATTAGTTAGTATTAAAGGTGAAGGGGACTATTAGTCATATAAAAAAAAAAGTTTTGACAAACATCTAAAAAGAAATTCAAGGCCAGTCATCTAAAAGTGACTGAAACATCTGGGCTAGCCAGCTTGTTAGGTTAGTAAAATGTTTCCATTTACTTTGGAACAGGTGACGTTATTGAATTTCATTTCAAAGTTTCCTCTAGTCGCGAAATGGAACAGCTACGTAGCTCGAGGTGAAAGCACCTCACCTTGATCTGACGAGCAACTACATTTCTGTAATCAAAGGAATTTTAAAAGCATTTCGAAAAGCGTTAACACCACGCTCTGATTCACCTACAGATGGAAGTTTATTTTTATTATAAACTAGCGGACATCCCACAGTTTCACACGCGTAGTTCTCGTTTCCGTGAGAATATGGTAATAAAAAAATACCTATGTAACTCGCTGACAATGTGGCTTTTTATAAGTTGTGACGACTAAGTCTTACATACTATTTGTACATTGGTCACAGCGTGAAGAAATTAAGCTCTAAATCTCTCTCTTTTCTAGGTAAAAGGGCAGTGTCCTTTAGGAGCTATTAAACAAAAGACTGACAATGACGATAATTTATCTTAACTGCCCGGACATTTACACCACTTGAGGTTTATTAAGAAAAGAGGACGGGTCATAATCTCCTATATAAAAATCAGTTTATTTCTATAATTCTTAAAAAAGATAGCCTGCTTGTCGTTATATGAAAATTCTTATTCTATAAGAAAGCTATAGACATAATATAAGGCATTGGATAGAAGCAGGCGTTACTTTGCGGAAGTTCATCATGATTATATAATGATTTATTTATTTTGCTATCATCCGCGAAAAGTCGACGAACCCATGCGACAACGTCACCCAGGTCCGACAAAATACTCTCTACGTACGTTTCACCCCGAAACCGGAGCATCCTCAGGAGATGTTGACTCTACAACGTGCAATTGCACGTTGTAGAGCACTAGGGACACTTAAAACTAACAAATCTATACTAATATTATATAAAGGTATTGTAGGGGTAATCTCTGGATCTACTGAACCAATTTTTAAAATTCTTTTATCACTAGAAAGACGCGTTATTTGTAGTGTCAATGGCTATATTATAGCAAAGGAAAGGGGAACTACGCGGGTGAAACCGCGGGCATCGGTTACTCTTATAATATAGGTGATAATTTCATACTGATTTACTCCCCGGCAGTCGGAGGAATAAATCTTGATGTAATTACACCTTTTTTAAATCTCTTTGCCAAGATTTAAAAAAGTTTAGACGGATGACAAAGGTTTTATATTACATTACGGCACATGTTCGTTATGAGATACATTACAATATTGAAATTGGTAAAATAAGCAATACTTTAGGAGCAAATGTGTTATAAAAAGTCGTTTGACATACGTGCGCCTTGATAATTACAGCCTCTGCTTCCTTACTATAGCTCTCGCCTTTGGCTCGAGCTGCAATATCGCCTCGGCTGTAATTTTCAACTTACCGCACTTCATATCATTGTATTATTACGCGATTGTTTATAGAGCATAGTGACTAATTAGTTAGCCCGTAATAGTTCCAAGTTTACAAACAATGATTTCCAAGTGGTGTAGTTGCTTTGGAAATTACCTCACTAAATTATTCCTCACTGTTGGGCAAAGGTTTTCCTTGTCGTAGTAATTAGGATTTATAAGTTTGATGTACTTTGTGTTTCTGACAGCCTCCGTGGCGCAGTGGTATGCGCGGTGGATTTACATGACGGAGGTCCTGGGTTCGTTCCCCAGCTGGGCAGATTGAGATTTTCTTAATTGGTCCAGGTCTGGCTGGTGGGAGGCTTCGGCCGTGGCTTGTTACCACCCTACCGACAAAGACGTACCGCCAAGCGATTTAGCGTTCCGGAACGATGTCGTGTAGAAACCGCAAGGGGTGTGGATTTTCATCCTCCTCCTAACAAGTTAGCCCGCTACCATCTTAGATTGCATCATCACTTACCATCAGGTGAGATTGTTGTCAAGGGCTAACTTGTAAAGAATAAAAAAAAAGTACTATATATGTTTCTGCTATAAGCTGCAGACGCATCGCGGTTTCACTCCCGTAATTTCTGTCCCTGTGTGAATACGGGGATAAAATATGGCCTATTGTTAGGAGAATTCGAAGATGACATCATAAAAGTGGGGATTGGAAATGGCAGTACAGGCTAGCAAGCCTATAATATAAGTCGTTGCGCACCTCATTCTGGACAATTTTTCGTATAGCGCTAACAAGTTAAGTGGAAACTCTGTCCATTTGAGTTTGAAAATTTGTTTTAAGATTTGTTATAATTTGTTTTAATACTCAGCTAAAATTATTAACAAGTTAACCCTTGGATTTTGTTTAAACTCTTATTACAAAGTACATGTGTCTGTAAATATTTGTATGTCGTAATTTTTATTAAATTTCTCTCTCTCCTCCTCTCTCTCTCCTCATGAACATTACCTCCTTATAGCATTAGTACAGAAATAGCTTAATGTCAAAATTGAGTTTAATATATGGAACAATCCACTTGGCTGGTGGGAGGCTTCGGCCGTGGCTTGTTACCACCCTACCTGCAAACACGTACCGCTAAGCGATTCGGTAAGATGTGTAGAAAGCGAAAGATTTGGATTTTTATCCTCCTCCTAACAAGCCCGCTATCCCCCATCTAAGATTGCATCTTCACTTACCATCAGGTGAGATTGCAATCAAGGGCTAACATATAAAGAATAAAAAAAGAAACTGTTACTTACTGTTTTTTTATTATTTATTATTTTTAAACTAACTGACGCCTGCTGCTCTGTCTGCGAAAAAGTCAGTATAAATATAAATTATCATCTCTCTACAACCCTCTTTGTATTTTCAATGTAAATTACAATCCAAAGCTTTATTATAATAGCTAATCACTATTATTAACCGTTGAGGACCCATTATGAAAGACTTAGAAGTATTCAAAATGTTTTTCATGTAAAACCTCTTAATAGAAGTGACGTCAAGGAGTTAACTCTGACTTTTTCACGGCTTAAAGTGGACATTTATCACCCGCTAGCAGCGACGTGAAAGCCCTTGGTAATTTGCGTGTAAACAAAACATTGGGAAAACAACTCTAATACATGGAATTAAAGCACAAATTCGTTAAACATTTTTTATGGAAAATCCATTAAAGGTGAATACTGGAAGAAAGAACAATGTTCTCAGTTGGGAGTTTGTATTGTTCGCTGAAACGGTGGAATGGCAGTCGATTAAACGGAATTAGAGAAATAATGTCGTAAATTAATTCTTTTTTAAAAGGAAAAGGAAAAACTCGAAAGAAAGAAAAATTAATACAAACTTTTCTTCCCACACCACATTCCACGACACATATCATCGATCCAGCTACTCCAATCCAGCTACTTGACGCTACGAATACAGTGAGAAGCAATGATAATTTTATACTATAGATCGGATACGTCCCTACAAAATCACCGCAAAAAGTGATAGAAATAATGGACTACAACACTTAACGCACACAATATGCACAAAATTGTCTTTAATTCCATTATATATTTATGTATAAATAGTGTTTACACTTCCTGAACACGCAACTTGACATTCCAGACGATATTTAGGTATTATTTGTTTAAATAACGTTCGTTGTTGACCACATATAACATTGAGTTGTGTCTAAATTTCCTTTTTTAAGCGCCTCATTATTCATGAGCTAGTTACACATCTAACAGTATTTAATATCATTGGTGAGAAGATTAAAACAGACTAAACTATTTGAGTTAGTGTATAGTCACTATTAGTGTAGTGTTAAATGCATACGTTTTGGAAATTAATTTCTGATTTATATATTTATTATTTCCTATTTCTAGGTTGTAAATTAGTTTGTTTGCGACTCCGACAGTTTAAGCGCTTTGAGCTAGATCTCCGATATATAGTTATATGCATACATAACAGGCACCCAGTTACAGCCTCGTCAAACATAATTCCATAAGCCGCAAAGCAAACCACTTCCGTTGAAACTAATGAAGTTCTGTCGGTAACGTAACAATATTTGCCACCAAAATAGCATTATATTTGCCTTTGAACTAGGAGATTCTACCTGGATAATTGCCTCTCACTAAAAGTTGCCTGAATCTTTGCTGCGATGGCCGATTGCTAGTGCGATGCGACCTCCTTTGCCCAGTATTAATAGATTAAAAGTATTTTTATTTACTTTTTATATTTGTTTTTACGGGTGAGCTGTAAAAAATAGGTATATATGAATCTGTTTCGTTTTAATCCTTTATCGTTCCTATAGACGTCCCTCTAGAGCTGATAATCAATTCGATACAGAATATTATAGATTACCAATAATTATTTATCGACAAAAATAGGCAATAAAGGCGTAAGCCTACCTATGTGTGTCCCGTGAGTTATCATTATAATCAGCTTACATGGCAAGGCCTTCCACCATAAAGGGGACTATATACCGGGCTTAAATTTACCTCACTAACGGCTTAAATTGCTCTCTAAGACATGGGATGTAGCACAACCAACTCTAGGCTGGTAATAAATTTTACTGAGAACTCCTAATAAGAAAAAAAGGCTCAATATTTTATAGCCCGCCCCTGGAGTCAAATCCAAGATCTCGTAGCTAAAGCCACATGGACTAACCCATAGATTGTCATATACTGGTAACATGACTAAGATCAGATATTATCATAATAAGTTAAACTAGATAAAGTTAATGACATGAATAGTTTAAAAAACTTAAAAATACGCTTGATACCCATATCATGGTGCATATCAGATAGCCTGTCCGCTATCTTGGACGTTCGCCATATTGTATTTAAGTCACGTGACTACGTTTTTTTTATATTCCTGACAGCAACCTCTTTCATTTGACATCCATATCATGGGGGTGGATTTCAAACAGCCATCTTGGTGAGGGAGCCATATTAGATTTGTAATGACGTTAGCTAGTCATGTATTGTCAGCAGAACTTAGAGCGTGTGCAAAATTTCATTCTAATCGATGACCTGAAAGTGTGTCAAATTAAAATTCCAAGATTTTCTTAAATACATAATTATAAGTGAAGCTAAGCGTATATAATAACTTATTTATTTTGCAATCATCTGCGAAAAGACGACGAACCCATATTGTGACAACGTCACCCAGGTCCGACAAAATACTCTCTACGTACGTTTCTCCCCGAAACCGGAGCTTCCTCAGGAGATGTTGACAATGTGCAATTGCAAAGTGCACGTTGTAGAGCAAAATAAATAAATTATTATATATTCATGATGAACTTCCGCAAAGTAAAGCCTGCTTCTATCCAATATTTGAAGCAAAGCGTGTCAAAAATACAAATGCTATGTTGCTTTTGTAATATTATTCATTGTGTTCGTTGAAAAGATTGCTATCTTATTTTTAATTGAAAGATCCTAGTTCTTTAACGATATTATTACGTTAAAAGAACAGACTTGTAGGGAACTGAGTAATCAAAAATTAATTAAACCAATAATACTCGTAAATATTCAATTTCTCTGTAAGCACGTTCCAGATGGAAACTAGTAATCCTTTTCCATTAGTTGTGATTGCAATTCCGTCACGACTTAAACCAAATTAAAAAAGAATCCTACGTTCGTGTCTCTCCATTGTTCTCCAGCACTAATTCTCAAATAAATTCAATTATGTCCTCTTAAATTAATTGTTAGTGATCGACCATTGTCTATAAGCATTCATCGTTATGTATAGGTCGCGGCTTGTAAGTTGAACTATGCGCTGTGAAACGTTTCATAGTATTAGAGCGTAACCATAGCAACACGTGGACTCCATTTCAATGGCGTACGAAATTTGATTTCTTTGTATGTAAAGTGATGAAGAAGAAAGAAGGTCAGGGTAGTGGCTGGATGGGGAAAATCGTGTGTGGTGGCAAGCTCTCGAAAATTTTTATGTCCAGCAGTGTACGGATACAGACAGATGATGAATACTAGATTTCTCATAACGTCAGTAATATGAACATCATCATAATCCTCTTTTAGCATACCCAGAAGTGGATTACAAAAATAAGAAAACCAATGTAGAACAAAAGGTTAATTAACAAATCAAACTGTCACCAAAATAAGACCATAGAATGCCAGAGAATGGCCTTGAGTGGAATAACGTACTTGTGAACGTTGTGCATAAGGTTAAAGACGTCTTTGACAGATAACCAACACGCCCCTTTTCTAATCAAGTCACACTCCCCGCCTTTCCTAAGTACCCATAAAGCATTACACAACAAGAAATGTAGATGGCTCGAACGCCACGAGTATACTGAAGCGGACCGCACTACGAGCGCTTTATATCGCAATTCGTTCCCGCCAACCTATCGGTACCCCTCTCTAACTCTCCACTCTTTATGGAAACAAGTCGCGCCACCTGGCGTTATATCCGTTTCAGACTACTATTTCCTACAATCATTATCAGCCGATTGACGACCACTGCTTTTGCAAGAACAACAAAACACAGTGGTCTTGAACTGCTTTCGACCAATGAGTCTCTGCAATTGCCATGTCATGTCATGTCATGTCATGGGTCCATCTAGAAAGTTGACAAAAACTCCGCTTACTGATGCAGGATCGCCATTACAGCAACTTGAAATCCCAACGTTCATCAGATCTTTGCTTTATGAAGCACTTTAAGCTTTGCTTGGCGAGCCATTTCGGCAATTTTGGTTTTTCTGCATCTTTTCTTTCGTTCTTGTAATTTTTAATTTCATCACTCTTTGAGCACATCTCACAGTATACTCGTAGCCCCATCGCATGTGGACTATCTCTGAACCTGTTCTTTTATGAATCCAGGAATAACATGAAGAGTAAAAAAAAAGTAAAAAATAGTAAAGACCGAGTAAGTCTCATTTTATATCTTAACTGAACATCAACAGCTAGTGACCAAATCATAAAACTATTATTGGTGGTCAATCATTTTGCATTCTTTCTATCGTCTATAATCAAACGCCCTTTGAATCGAAGCGAAATCAAGCTAAACATAGCGAACATGCTGCATCACTTTTAGTGCTTCCATATGCTATTATATTTTCTATCGGTGCAGTAATCGCGTTTGCGTAAATACAAGGCAAAATCGAGACACATCGTTTTAAGTCGATGAGAACAACCGTTGGGTTTTTATCGTTTGTTTTTTTTAATGTCTACGACAGAGACAAATGAAATCTTTGGTGGAGGTTATTGCCCGATCTGATGAAATGCCGCTAATACGGAGCAATAGAGGCATCACAGATGAGGGCTTCTCGAGTAGAATATTCTAATATGAGTATAGGCAAAATTCTCAGGTGTCAGCTGAAAATCAGCGCTGTATGTCCCCACGAGTGCTTGGCGCATGCAGCAGTGCTGAGTTGTAGCGGTTAACTTTACGTTTCTATATCTCGACAGATAGAGTTTCTAAATTGTCTCTATCTCTCTACGAGTGTCTCTAGTATTAGACAGAAAGCGATGCTTCCAGTCTAATACTAGAGACTTTGCAGGTGAGCCGTATATATTATTATTAAGATTAAGTATTGGTACTTCTATTACTTTGTTTTAATCTATGGTATCACACACAATACAGTTAGCATAAATTGTAGCACAGTATAAAAAATAAGATCTTTACTTTTTTCTTTCAAGTTTCTATTTGCCGCATTTGGGAAACTTCGCGGTATCTT
This sequence comes from Bicyclus anynana, assembly GCF_947172395.1. Lineage (NCBI taxonomy): Eukaryota > Metazoa > Arthropoda > Insecta > Lepidoptera > Nymphalidae > Bicyclus > Bicyclus anynana. Next base: position 2,818,562 of record NC_069110.1, read on the forward strand.
TTCGTCCGAAATTCCTCAGTGCCTGAAGACAAAAGACTTCGGATAGTGCCTGTTGCCAGTGATGACCTATGGTTGCGAGACTTGTATGCTAGGATTATCTCTTCAAGTTGCAGGGATTCGCTGGATGCAAGCAGCTCAGGTTCGTGACTTTTGGAAGTTCTTACAAAAACCTATTTCCTGCAATGGACTCCATCAGCTGATATGATCTATTTGCTTATTCTGTTAACTCTAATACTAGAAAAGTAGGTACTTGCCTACCAGTGGGACTAATTAAGCAGTTGATAAAACTTATCAACTCAAATTATTCTCTTACGCCAATTTTTGCGACGAAAAATGATAATAAGGAAAAATACCAAAAAAGATGTTCTCGGAACTCGGGTTTATTAGGCAAAGTTAGGTTTATGGGTTACGTCGAATTTCTTATTCGTCAACCTCTCGTTTTATAGCAAGTCACCTTACCCTTAATACGGACAATGTCTCTTATTTATTGGTATGAAGATGTAGTAAAAGTAACAGTTCATTTTATATATAATGAAACGGTAGGTACATATCGAGCTATGTATATTTAATACTATATTTAGTACTATATTTAAATTAATACATTGAACAAGCATAATTATGCTGGAAGTCCTTAGAAACAGTTTTTTTATAGTCATGTTTTTTATGCTATTTCAAATCAAATACCTTTAGGTGCGGGGACAAAATGATGCATATTGTTCATAACAATATCTTTGTTATTTATATAATAAATAATCAAAAATACTACCGACATCAAAAACACAAGCGTATGCGGAAAAGTAATAAGCGTAAGAAAATATTATAACATTTTCTATTTATTGATCACTTTGAAGGCAGTGCCAATGATCCTAGTAATGGGTCGACAATCTAAAGTGATATTGCAATCTAAGTTGGAAGCGGCCTGACTTCTTAGGAGTAGGGTAAATATTCACAGCCCTTTTGGATTCTAGACGACATCATTCCGGACCGCTAAATAGCTTGGCAGTACGTCTTTTCAAATATATGAAATAGCTAAGAACAATCTCAAACACGTCAGCTTACAAACCAAAAAACGGAGACGAATATGCGATTCAACGTGCAGGTGCCGGGTCCATCGCCTGGTAGAGAGAAAAACACCGAGCAAAGTCCAGGACTTGTGACTACAGGATGTAGGGTTAAGGGATTCTTTGACGATCGATCAACACTCCCCTTCTCCGCTCGTGTTGTTCTCCCTGCCTAGCCAATAATCGGTTTAGATAAGCTTGAGATGCCACACACAATCACGCAGATAGGTATACAGACAGGCTCGTCAAACTAATAAAACCAATTTTTATAGATACGATCAATTTCATTTTGACTTTTTGATTTTGTTCATCCCTACAGTAGCTACTTCTCAAGTTTATGTAAGGCAGGAATTCACATATTGAACGTTCAAGTATGCATAAGTTAGCGCTACAGCTCCGATGCATCATTTGTACATGTTATATGTAAATTCCTCTGGGAAACAGGGATAAACTTAAGCTATTAATTGAAAAAACTAAACTTAACTGTCAATATTACCCTTTCACCGACATCAAAAAAAGGAGGAGGTTCTCAATTCAAAGCGTGTATGTTTTTTTTTTAATTTGTGTTACCTCATAACTTCGTCATGTATTAAGCTAAATATTTTATACTATTATATCCTTATTTTAACGTACCAATATTTTTAAATATAAAACAATTTTTCAACTAACAAGGCGAGTTAAATAAAAGTTTGTAAAACTGGCTTTACACCGTCGGCACTGTGAACACAAAATATAAAAACCGACAGCGTGTATGTAACAGTATAAGGGTTCCGCAGTTGTTTTTAGTTGGTCAACTAAAACTCGTTATTATTTCATACCGTGATAGTTTCGTGACAGAAATAGTTAAAATCCGTAACTATTGAATGTGATTTTCACCGCTAGTGATTTTATGAAGAAGGTTTTGGTATAGGGTTAATATTATTTATATATAAAAACGAAAGGTTAATCGAAAACAGTATCTGTCTAGTAAGCTATCGCAACTCGCAAAAAATGGTTTTATCATCTCGAAAAAACGCATGTTTCCTGCAGGTTTTGTAAACCACAGAGAATATGGAGTCAGGCGTGGAGTCGCGGGCGTCAGCTAGTTATACTCGTACTTTTGTGTTTTTTTTACGTATCCATCAAAAACCGTTAGCTGGCAGTACCCTGAATATAATTACTTCCAGATTTTATTTTACGACTTTGTCGACGTACTTATATAACGGATCAATTGACTGAATAAAGTTCCATCAAAATCGGATGAATAGTTTAAGCGCTACACAGGGACACACATAAATACAAACATACAAAGACACATACAATTTTAACCCTTCATGGTTTCACTGTAGTCGGGTAATAAGTAGGCTCACATCTTGTTAAGCAATTAACGCAGTACATAAAATGTTTACGAACTCGCATGCAAAAATAAAAGCATTTTTTTTCATTCGTTTTATGACTGAACACAGCTCTACGGCTTATGAGATCTTTTATTTGATTATAACTTTACATATACAATGTCGTTCTTTCGTTCGTGATCAACCCATATTCGGCTTACTGCTGAGCTCGAGTCTCCTCTCAGATTGAGATGGGTTAGGCCAATAGTCCACCAATGCGGACTGGCAGACTTCACACACGCTAAGAATTAAAAATTCTCTGGTGTGTAGGTTTCCTCACGACGTTTTCCTTCACCGTTTGAGACACGTGATATTTTAAATGCACATAACTGAAAAGTTGGAAGTGCATTCCCCGAAACGGATTCGAGAGGAATGTAATTCCGGAGGGTGAGGGTTTGACATTATATACTATACATAGATATTTTTTATTTAGAGCAACTTAGTGATCTCAATAACTTATCGACGCGATCGGCATGATTACGCACCACATATCGCGACAAACACACTATATGTTTTATCGGCCGTCAAACCGTTAGCGCTGCAGGCATGTAAGATTACTGATCGTCAGTGGCTAACACAAAGTGAAGGAGGAATTTGTCAATATATATAAAATTGTTTATCTGTGATTTTAAAATAACTGTTTTCTCAAGTGCTTATAGTTATTTACACGGTACCAGAACAAAAAGCTTTTTAAAGGCGAATCTTTAGAACGTCTAGGCTGGTTTTAATGGGACTTTCACTGGATTATAGAGGAGGTCATTGAGCAACATATCTAAGAAACTTTTTTATTTTACAATAAGTATAGATAACGGACGCCTAAGACTTCGTCCGCCTAAAAAGTCGTTTAGATATTTTAAAGGGTGTTTTTATGTCAGCGTGATGTTATACAGGGTGCGGAGGAGTCTTTCCCACAACTCTGGGGTTATATTCTTTACCGATGGTTAATTAAAAAAAATCAATGTCTATATGTTCTAAAATTAATATTATCGGAGTAAAAATATTTAATTTTTAAATAGATCTTGAAATGTGTCCCATATACACATTCTTATAATTATGTCATAGCCAAATTTTAAAATTTAAAAATGCAAGGATAGATAAAGGTGTGTGTTACATAGATTAATGAAATTACTTTGTATGAAAACATAAAAAGTTTTCATTTAATAGTTAAAAAAATATTAGCTATGCAGTTCGGCTGTGGACTCGTCAATACCTTAAAGTTATAGGAAATACTCCCCCAGCACCCTGTATATATATAGTCTTCCTTAATATGGACTATCAAATCAAATCAAATCAAAAATCATTTATTTCAAGTAGGCTCAGTTTACAAGCACTTTTGACACGTCAGTTGACTATTTGTAAAGATTCTACCACCGGTTCGGAAGGCAGGTTCTGCTGAGAAGATACCGGCAAGAAACTCAACAGTTGCTCTTTTGAAAAAGTCATACAGTATTATAATTTACAATTAATAACAATTACTGTTTACATTTTTTATAGTTTTACTTTCTGTGTGAAGGTGGAAGCTGATCCAACGACCTCCAAGCATCTTTATCATTAAGGAACTCATCAATGTTGTAGTACCCTCGACTAAGTAGATGTTTTTTAACACATTGCTTAAAGCTATGCATTGGCAGGTCCATCACAGTCTTGGGGATCTTATTATAGAAGAGTACACCCAGACCTACAAAAGATTTTTTTACTCTTTGGAGACGATATGCAGAAATAACTAACTTATGCCCGTGTCTAGTAAGACGTGGGTTTAAATCTCCTTTTCGTTTGTACAAATTAATATTTTGTCTTACATATACTATACTGTTATATATATATTGACAGGCTACTGTTAGTATACCTATTTCTTTAAACTTTTGACGAAGGGACTCGCGTGATTTTAATTGATATATTGCTCGAATTGCTCTTTTTTGAAGAACAAATATAGATTGTATATCGGCAGCCTTGCCCCACAATAAAATACCGTAAGACATTACGCTGTGAAAGTACGCAAAATAAACAAGCCTAGCTGTATCAACATCAGTAAACTGTCTTATTTTTCTCACGGCAAATGCCGCTGAGCTAAGTTTACCAGACAGTTTTTCTATATGAGCACCCCACTGAAGTTTACAATCCAAGGTCACTCCCAGGAAAACTGTGGAACTCTCCATTTCCAGTGTTTCACCATCGATCATTATAGACTTATCTAATTTTTTAACATTTGGCAATGAAAACTCAATACATTTAGTTTTCTTGGCATTCAAAAGTAGATTATTTGCAGTGAACCAATGCGACACATGCGATATGGCACGGTTTACGTCGTCAGAGTTATCTTTATTTCTGTCGGACTTAAAAATTAAGGATGTGTCATCAGCAAACAGTACAATCTCACATATGCCGCTGACATGGTATGGTAAATCGTTTATGTACACTAAAAATAGAAAAGGACCCAGAATTGAACCCTGTGGGACGCCCATTATGGTAGTGGAACCGTGCGACTTTATATCATTTATGCATACCTTCTGCGTTCTATCACTGAGATAAGAGGCAATGAGATCGAGTGCAACACTTTTGATGCCATAGTGGCTTAACTTGAGTAGAAGGGTGTTATGGTCAACACAATCGAACGCCTTGGACAGATCACAGAACACACCAATAGCATTCTTAGAACCTTCCCATGCTTCATAAATATGTTTTAAAAGTTTAGCCCCTGCATCAGTTGTATTGCGACCTTTTGTAAAACCATACTGTTCAGGATGAAACAAGTTATTTAAATTAAAATGACATAAAAGTTGATTTAATATGATTTTTTCAAAGACCTTGCTAAGTGTTGGCAATATTGTAATCGGTCTATAATTATTAAGATCTGATTTGTCTCCTGATTTAAAAAGTGGTATCAATTTGCCATGCTTCATTAGGTTCGGAAAAATACCTAAGTCCACACATTCATTAAAAATAATGGCTAAGTGGGGAGCAATTACATCAATTATATTAGATATTACTTTCACTGACATGCCCCACAGATCTCCGGTTCTTTTTAATTTTAACAAATTGAAAGATTTTTTAATGTCTGATACAGTTATGTGGTGAAATTCAAAAAGAACGTTGCACTCTTTAACATTGCCTCTTAATAGACTCTGGGCTTCCGTAGCAGACGAATCTAGTGAATCAGTTAACAAGATAGGAACATTCTGGAAAAAATCTTCAAAGGCATTAACAACCTCGATATCAGTGTTTACCTTTTTGTCATTGACAATTAATTCAAAACTGATATCCCGCGGTTTGATTTTTCCTGATTCTCTATTAATTATATTCCAGGTGGTTTGTATCTTGTTCTCAGACTCAATTATTTTCTGTTTGATGTGTAACGATTTCGCAAGAATACAAACACGTTTGAAAATTTTTGAGTAACTTTTGACATAATCTAAATAAGTTCGCGTTTGAGTATATTGTTTTTCCTCGTACAACTCGTACAGTTTGTCTCTACTTTTGTAAATGCCTACAGTAGCCCATTCGCTAAACTTTAATTTTTGGCTAGCATTAATGCGTTTAAAGTTAAAAATTTTACTAAACTCTCTGTCTATTGTCTTGAAAAGTGTACCAAAGAGCATGTCTGGATGATTATTTTCAAATGCAAGACTTGGAATTTTAGAAATAATTGTGTTTTTGAATCGCTTTAATTTACTTTCAGTTATTGGCCTACACTTTACCCATTGATTGCTATTGGTTTTATTATTTAAGATAGTAATTATTTGACCACTATGATCAGAGCTTAATTTATTTATTATCTTCTTTCTCTCAAGCACACAATTATAAAATATATTATCCAGACAGGTACCTGAAGTTGCGGTTATCCTAGTAGGTTCGTTAAAAGCATGCATCAAATCAAAACATTTAAATAAGTTAAGAAATCTAACAGATTTTGAGTTTTCTGTTAGAATATCAACATTAAAATCGCCGCAAACCAGTATTTGTTTGGAAGATGTGCACAATCGCCTCATTACATCTTCCATTACCTCTTCAAATTGATCAAAGTCAGCAGGAGGGGGTCTGTACACGCATACTATAATAATTTGTTCCAACTCCACACAAGAAAGTTCAACAATGCATTCCACAGAAAGACGAACTATATCTTTTCTATCCTTACATTTTAAGTTATTATGTAAGAAAATTAAGGAGCCACCATGACCAGCCCTTCTGAAGAACACACTTGACAATGAATAATTATTAATATTAAGAACTGACAGCTGTGAGTTAGTGAGCCAATGCTCCGTAATACATAATATGTGTATATTGAATTTTTCTACAAATAGTTCAACTTCTAACTCCTTGCCGTTGATGCTCTGTATGTTTTGGTGTACAAGGTTAATGTTACAGTGCATCTCCGTTGTCGTATCTTCTAGTTTAAAAATTTTTCAATTGTAACAGTACCAGGATTGGTACTGCGGTCAGGTATAGAAATATTTGTACTATTAGTACAGGTTGTAAAAATGTCAAAAGACTGCGTTACAATACTTGTAACTGGATCGGTTAAATTACAATTAACAATTGAGACAGTACTATCATTCGTACTCTGGTCAATAGAAACATAACTACTATTATTACATGTCATATTAATGTCAACAGACTGTGTTACAACACTTGTAACTGACTCGTTTAAGTTGTAAGCCAACAGAGAGGCAACATGCTGCTTACATTTTTTTGGCAGATATAAATTATCTTTAGTCAACGAATAAGATGAGATAAACTTATTCATGTCAAAATAAAAAAATGCATCGCTGTGATGGTATGTCAAGTTGTATAACATAAGATTCAAGTTATGGATATGCTTATTTTCTTTAGCAATTGACTTAAGGTATGGAAATGCACATAATGTAAATTTACATTTGGTTCTATTATGTAATACCAAAAGCTTTTCAATACATTTGATAATTTGATGCCTTTTAATATTTGAACTGTTCCCTAACATCAAAATTACATTTGAGTAACCAACTACATTTTCTATACTTATGCTATTTATTAAATAACTAAAACTAGCCCCCGGAAAACATTTATTAGTCACTGAATGGTTTAAGTAATGGCTCATAATGGAGCCAAAATCCTTACCTAACTTATCAGAAATTATTAGAGTCTTTTTTTGAGCCTTGTCTGGCAAATTAAAACTATGTGAACTTAAATTATTATCTGAGATTGAAGGAATTGGAATAACATTATTTTTACACTGCTCATTTTTGCCAATATATCCAGAAATAGACAAAACACTACAATCCTGGGTAACCGAAGGTACCTGATTTGAACATTGGCATTTGTTACTTAATGATTCAAAACGGGCCATATTGTATGTACCTAAGGCTAACAACTCTTCAGCCGCTATGATCTGATCATGGATCTGACTTTGAGACAACTCATATTTAGCAGTTATTTCCTGCAAGGAATTTTCCATTTGATTTAATTCATACTGTAAAATTTGTGTTTCATTTTCATATTTTTCCCTGGAATTTTCAAGTAAAGAACAGTAATTGTTAACTTTTTTTATTAATAGTGACCGTTCTTTTCTTAAAGCCAGGTTTTGTTTATTTGTGCTATGAAATTTAATTAGTTTTTGAGTCTTTTTGATTATTTTTTTAATTTTAATATATTTTTTAACTTTATTGTGGCTATTAAAGAAAGTATGTCTAGATTGTGGCATAGCTGAAGTTTTGGTTGCACATGGGCTGTCACAAGTCAGATCAATGCAAAGCATTGGCGCCGGGACTGATGTGGAAGAGGCAAGCAGTTCATTATACAGATTGTTTGTATTTTGTGTTTCAAAATGTTGTAATTGTGACTGAAGGTCATTAATCGTTTTGTGTGCACTGTTCAGTTCATCTTCCAACATTGATATTTTAGCCAGGGCTTCATCATAAGTCCGTATACACTGGTTGAATGTATCAACTGCTTCCTGAAGCTGGCTGCGCTCCTCCAAAACCATAGTGTGAGTGCTGTGTAGTTCGGCGAGCTCAGATTTTAATTGGGAGTTTTTAGCAATAATATTTCTCAGTTCCTCTTCATTATCATCTTGTTCCTGTATCCAACACAAAAATAACTTTTCAATCATACCAGTAGTTCTTGAGATTATTGCGTTCAACCAAACAAACAAACAGCTTTTCAATATTAGTATAGATTACAAAGAAGAAACCAAGACTATCTGGCCACCATCTGGTGAGTCCCGCAACAGATGTTATTCTACGGGTTCAATGCTCTTGACCTATCTTATTTTCCTCATAATACTGGATATACAAAGCCAATTCAAGAATATATTTTTGGCAATAATACTCATATATACGTAACTTACGATAAGTTTGTTTGTAAATAAACAACTGCATCAGTTTGTTGTTTATTTACAAGTCTATTTAAGGGTGGCCGCTCACTGGCAATTTTTAGTTGGCCGACTATAGAAAGAAAAGAAAGAAAGAAAAGTTTATTCAGAATACACATCATACAAAGAAAAGAGAGAAAAAAAAAACAATAAATTAAATACATTGCAACTTGCATGATGTGATCCTAAAAGGGTCACCACTCAGCATATTGCAGTGTCCGTAAGGATACCGCGCTGATCTTCCGTGGAGCCATTAAGGTGACTATCGAACAACTAAGTTGCCAACGCTAAATGATAAAATTATTAGTTTAACTATAGAGTACTAAACGTTAATAATTAGGGCTCAGTGTTCAATTACTGTGGTAAATCCCCAAATTTGCCAATCAAATTCCTTTTTTTATAACTTATCGGGTACTAGTACTAGGACTTTTTCATTTCATATGGTCAAATCTTGGTATTTATGGAATATTTAGTAAACGTTCATCTTTTGATGCCACTACCCTAATCGAAAGTGAATCCCTGCTCTGATACGATCGGCGTCCAATTTATTAGTTGCGGCGATTTAATTGCTGTAGATGTGCGAGCTGCCATATATCGCAGTATAGTATACTCGGCAACTTAGTCGGCCAACTAAAAGTTGCCAATGAGCGGGGGCTCTAAAAGTTTGGACTTTCGATTGTTATAATAATCTTACAAATGTTATCCTCAATTTATTATATTAAATGGGTCAAGTGCATTGAACTTTCAGGGTTACGCGCACAGTTTACAGGACACTGAGGACAATAAAGCGGTTACATCATAAGGTCGTTTATCCCGACGAATTTCTAGCGTTTGTGTTTTTCCGACGTTTACTTTTATGCAACTATTATACACGAGTACGACCCTGATTTAGACCCCAGAATGACCTCCTCGCTATCAGTCGAATGATACTCGATTCTTTAAGCCCTTATTCGCACTTTTTTAACGGACGTTAAAAAGCGTTCAACTACAACAAATGTATTCCCCAGTATTTTTTTTTTATTCTTTACAAGTTAGCCCTTGACTACAATCTCACCTGATGGTAAGTGATGATGCAGTCTAAGATGGAAGCGGGCTAACTTGTTAGGAGGAGGATGAAAATCCACACCCCTTTCGGTTATAAATATTCACACGACAGCGTTTTACACGACGCTTTTTGACGTCTTATAATTCGATGGAGCCGGCTGCACACTCGAAAAAAGATGACGTCATCGTTCCCTCGCTCTAGGGTTGTCAACTTTTTTTACAAGAAATAAAGTATATTCTGGTATATGAAGATTATTAAACAGTATTTTAGAAAAACGAACATTTTCTTTTAAAAATGGAACCATTCCATTAGTATTTTCTAATGACGGTGTTACGTTCAACTATCGTCAGTAAACCGAATTTTTTTTTAGAGCAGTGTTGCATTTTCAATTTTGTGCGCTGGAAATAGACTTTAATTTAACTTCGTATTATTTTTGAACGTTCGTTAAAAAAACTCTCGTACGAATGAGGGCTAAATTTGAAAAATAACTGCACTTGAAAGAAAGAACTGATAACGACACGCCAATCAGAGGTCTATTTCTTTCTCTGTGCAGCAGGCAGGTAGCTTCTCTGTGCAACGGTAAATTTGCATCCACGCAACGTTGATGTAATCGTCGTCGTCGTCATCAACCCATATTCGGCTCACTGCTGAGCTCGAGTCTCCTCTCAGAATGAGAGGGATAAGGCCAATAGTCCACCACGCTGGCCCAATGCGGATTGGCAGACATCACACACGCAGAGAATTAAGATAATTCTCTGGTATGCAGGTTTCCTCCCGATGTTTTCCTTCACCGATTGAGACACGTGATATTTAATTTCTTAAAAATGAGCCGTGATAGCCCAGTGGATGACCTCTGCCTCCGATTCCGGGTGTAGGTTTGAATCCGGTCCGGGGCATGCACCTCCAACTTTTCAGTTGTGTGCATTTTAAGAAATTAAATATCACGATATACATAATAGGCATCGGAAAATCATAAACGTTGGAATACTTTATGGTGTAATCGCTGTTGTCCTGTAAACTGTAACCGTAACCCTGTAAGTTCAATGCACTTGACCCATTTAATTTAGTTTAGTTGGAATGAATTTGCATAAAGGCCGCGGGAGGCCTTTTAAATTTATAAACGCTAACTTTCTTTACAAAGCAAAAGTGGGTCGTAACTTGTTTTGTAAAGAAATCATAAGCTTTGCAAACTTAAAATGTTTTAAAAGTAAGAAAGTTTTCTTAAATAATATTTAAGTACTTTTACAACTGGAGTGGACCTATGAGTACCATTACAATTTACACTGTAGACCAGGCGCCGTAAGGATGTGAGTATGCAAAAATCGAGGGCCGCATTCTGTTGACAATTTTGAACCCCAAAAAAGGCTATGCCAGGAGGTCAGTTGGTCCACGAATATGCGAGAAGTCGGGCTGCTGATATTGATACATAGTGTTAACAAACAGTTTGCCTGATAATATAAACGTTAAATTATATTGTATATAAAGTATCAACCAGGAAACCATGAAATTGTAATAAATCAATTAACTTATATGAATTCTGTTATATAAGAAAGAAAGATCTTAATTTTTAAGTAATGCCACATATTACATGCTTTAATTGTAACTTATTACATAGCTTAATTGTCCACGCAAACAGTGGAGCAATAAAAGAAGAATGCCTTGCAATATGTCGCATAGCCTAGAAAAAGGCCCTAACTCAGCATTTTGTCACTTACCCCCTATACAAAAAAAAGTATGCAGCACTGATTTTCAGTTAGGACCCAGTTTAGGTGCCGCCACGCACACAGCTCAACATCCTATGTAAATAAAGTAATTGTCCAGTAATTATTACACCATACTCTACAAACTGATAGCTGACATCAAGGCCTACTAAAATAACGCAATATAATATGTAAGCCGTAAGTAAAATTTTACGGTTTTTAAGTTATATTGATTTTTCTACAAAATACAAAAATTTCGGCTAACATACATTGCGTTATTTTGACGTTACATGGAGTTTACACTGTATCACCAATTTTTATCATGACATCATCACACTTATAGCCTATCTCTTAAAAATAAGAGAGTTAAAAACAATCCTTTTTAAAAAGTGTACTACTCTGAAACTACTGGATGAATTCAACTGAAACTTGGCACGATTTGAGTTCATAATACAAAAAAAGTCATTAGAAATTTAATGTTCCGAAAATAAAAAAAGAAGGGAGTGAAACAGGTACTACTACTAGGTACTAGGTACTTACGGTAGCTCCCTGTGGTTTTGGCAGCGTATCGCAGATAGTCAATTTGCTAATTCAGATTACAATAATAATATTATATCTGTACACAAAATCCTCCTTGATGAATTTAGCACTTAATTGAAAATTGTGTACCTAGCGAGAACTTTGTTTTATACAGTTATTTAAAAAACAATATTATCCGGTGAAGAAGGAGCAAAATTAATTAATATTCAGCCTGCTATTGTACTATTAAAATTGGTAAATAAATTTTCCCAAAATTGGGAAAATTTAAAAGTGACTACACTGTCACCGACAGTGTTGTCAGTTTTAAATTGTGTAGAGAGAGAAGTAAATTTATATAAAATAAAGTAGGTTTATTTTATAGTAGGTTTTTCAGAGTACAAGTGATTGGCGTGCCTTTGTAAAAGCTTAAGAAGCGTTATGTCGTGCTTAAACAACCAGGTAGGTTTAAGCAAAAAATTACGCTTTTTGACGCCAATCAGTTGTCTATTTCATTCTCTATCTACGGTTATGTATACGGTATCGCTGATTTACGGTATTGGCAGGCCCTAGGTATTGGCACAGTCAAATCGTTTGACAATGCTGCTATTAAAGTTGAACATGTATAAAAAAGTGACTACTAGCACTGCAGGCCATTGATAATTTTATACTATAAATTAGTTACGTTCCTACAAAAACACCGCAAAAATGAATCCTTATACAGGCTACAACACTTAGATTACACATGCTCAATTTTCTCTATAATTTTAAAATTATATATTTATGTATATATAGTTTTTACACTTCCTCACACAACACGACATTGTAGATATTTAGGTATTATTTCTTTAAACAACGTTAGTTGTTGACCACAACTAACATTGAGTTGACTATAAATTTCCTCTTTTGAGCACCTGATTTTTCATGTGCTAGTAACACATCTAACAGGATTTTATATTATTGCTGCAGGCTAATTCACTATATTTCACGTATGCTAGTTGAGATATACGAAATTGAGATACTATGTAACAAATGTCATTCGGCGCTTACTGCTCAAAATATTGTGTACTCCGCACTACGAAACAAGTCCCGATGCGGCGCTAATTTCTTAATGGCGCTCATTGTCATTTGGTAATGACGGTCTTATTGTCAATTATGTAAGGCGCTGTCAATTTTAGTTCTAAACGCGGGACTTCTTTCGTGGTGTGGTGTCTATGTAGATGATATAATAAAGACCAAAACAGTGAATAGGCCAGATGATGTTTCAAAAGGTTTGGAGGTGTTATAAAGGTGATGCATTAGACTCGATATATCGCCGCGCCAGAAGCAGGGCCGGTTCGTCCATACGGCGAACGGAGCAGTCGCTCCAGGCGCCAAATCCAAAGAGCGCCCAAATGGTAATCCTAGTCAACCGTAGACGGTACTGATTTTCAATTGGTCACCCCAGAGTATAGTCAACATCTTCGCGTTCCGTTCTTACTTACACTCATAATTTGATATAGGTATCTGCATATTATTAGGAGCAAACAGGAGAGGCGCCTTAATTGGATCTCGCTCCATTTTAAAATTTACTTCGGGCCGGCGCTGGCCAGAAGGATAATTCGTAATGAACCGTTGCCACAGGCGAAATTGCAGACATTGTAACATCGTCGCAATGTAGCTCGTCTGTTGGTTTTTTACCGGATATACTTTGGTGGGAGTGTGCTCAGAAACTTCACCATCTAGTTCCTTCGTCTCCTTTCTACCACAGAACAGCAAGACGTCGCGAACGGTGGCATCTATATATTGTGAATGTCCAGTCAACTCGTACAAATCGATTTGCATCCACATTTCTAATTCGTACAGCAAATATTTGGAATTCCCTTCCGGCGTTTGTGTTTCCTGACGCTTATAATTTAAACACCTTCTAGGTAAGCGCGCTCCTACTTATACCACATTAATGCTTACCATCAGGCTAATTGCATAAAAAAAGTAATTTATAAAGGTATTTTTTTTATTCGTTATTTTCGTGAATGGAGTCGCGTTGAAATCTAACAAACGGCTAAAAATGTGCCAAACATACATATTATATGCAGATTGGAGAACCAATAGTAGGTAAGTTTATGACAAAATCGGTTCGTTGGAAAGAAATCGTTTTTTAAACATAAATCACGGGAAAAAGTTGAGCGAATAACGACAGAGGAACACGAAATACTTGGTAACTTTTACTTATATCATATACTAGCCGACGCCCGCAACTTCTTCCGCGTAAAATTAGTTTCTTTTTAATCCGTGGTTTATTCCAGGAAAAAGTAGCCTATATTTTGCTCCAAGGTTCACTTACTCTCTATACAAAATTTCATTAAAATCGGTTCAGTGGTTAACTGTGACTTACTTTTGCATTAAAATATTAGTATAAACACTAACTGACGCCTCACGGCTTCACCCGCGTAGTTCCGCTTCCCGTAAAAATACGAATATAAAATATGGCTAACTTGTTGAATACACAACACCCTCTTCGGTGTCCACACGACATTGTACCGGTAGGTACGCTTAATCGCAAGGTGGTACGTCTTTGCCAGTAGGGTGGTAACTAGCCATGGCCGAAGCCTCCCACACCAACCTGACCAATTAAGAAACCTCAATCGGCCCCGGGGAAACCAGGACCTCCTTTGGTTCAGAATTTCCTTTCTTTTGGAATTTACGCAAACCCAAATTGCTTACAAACCTTACTTTCGAGTTTTTTTTTTGTTTTTTATTCTTTACAAGTTAGCCTTTGACTACAATCTCAACTGATGGTAAGTGATGATGCAGTCTAAGATGGAAGCAGGCTAAATTGTTAGTTACACGACATCGTACTAGAACGCTAAATTGCTTGACAGTGAATCTTTGTCGGTAGGGTGGTAACTAGCCACGGCCGAAGCCTTCCACCAGCCAGACCTGGACCAATTAAGAAAACCTCAATCGGTTCAGCCGGGAATCGAACCCAGGACCAGGACGTCTTTTAAATCCACCGTGCATACCACTGCGCCACAAAGATCGTAACATTCATACTTGAGGCATTTGAAGTTTTGAAAGTTTCCTATTTTTGATTTGTTGGGTATAGAGCAGAACCTCAAACGCTTTGCGGTATGAGGCGTGCAATATGTACAATTACTATTTATACACATGTCATGCGATTTCTACAGAAGTTCGGAAATGTACGGAAAACTACATGACGTGCATGGTACAGCACTTTACGTTAGGCCGGGTTCGCACTACGCCGGACCGGGAGAATTGTCGAAAAAAAAACGTTTGGTGTATTATTAGCCTAACCCCTCTCATTCTGATAAGCGACTAGTGCTCAACAGTGAGCTGAAAATATAGGCTTATAATGATGAAGAAGAAATTCATATTATTTCAGGCCCGGTAAAAATACCGAGCCCAGAATAGTCGCCGGATCCGCATAGGTCGAAATTCAACTGAGGTGAGTACGATTTTCTTTTAAGATCCGGTGTCTAGTTTCCGGCAAATCTGCAGTGGGAACCCGGCCTTACTCCCTTCAAAGAGCCTCGAGCAAAATGATTTAGTTTGCGACGTGGAAAGCATTTTACTTATATTTGTATATTATTATATGTAAAAGAAAACTTTATACTTCTTTTTCTTACAAAGATGTTACGGAACTGACAAGTATTGGAATGATTTGTGCACAGTGTAAAGTAATAGAGTAGAAGCCTTTTAGTATAACTTACTAGTCGCGATCTGCAGTTTTGCCCGCAAAAATATGCAATTCAAGAATAAAAAGCAACCAAATGTGTTAATCCATGCTATAATCTAACTCAATTCCAAATTTCAGGTAATTCGGTTTCGTAGTCACGACGTGAAGTAACAAACTCCACGCTATCGTAACCATCAGTTTTTTTGCAAATCTCGTAAATACCATATATATTTCGGGATAAAAGTAGCCTAACAAACATCCACACATACAAACTTTCGCTTTATAATATTACTTTAATTTAGGTTTTCATAAATCCCTCGGGAACCATGTTTTTTTCCGGGATGAAAGTAGCCCATATGTTAATCCAGAGTAAAATTATTTCCATTCCGAATTTTAGCCAAATCGGTATAGTAGTTGCGGCTTTAAAGAGTAACAAACATCCATACAAACTTTCGCGTTTATAATATTAGTATAATAATAGGATTAGTAGGATAGTAGGATTTATAATATTAGTAGGAAGTATTTTGGTTTGCCATCTTTTAACCGACTACAAAAATGGATATTCTGTATTTCACCCAAGTGTAGGTATGTTTTTTGAAGCAAGGTTGACGGATATACCGATGGCAGTATATATTCCTGAATAATCAAGATCGTTGTGTTTCAGTCTGCGGTTGTTAATTTATATTCATAACATGTGAAATGAATGTAAATTAATTATAATTACATATCAATACGTTGATACTGTGTGCCTAGTGGGAGTTGTCAATGTGTTCGTACTGTTACTATCGCGTTATCGTTAACGCGAATTTATATGGAATTGAAGCAGTAGTGCCACTAGATGGCGATGTTTCAATTTCTTAGAAATTCGCGTTTACGTTAACGCGATCGTCACAGTATCAAACTGCCACTAGGCCCTCAGTGTGCCTAGTGGGAGTTTTCAATATTTTCAAACTGTTACTATCACGTTTACGTTTACGCAAATTTATATGGAACTGAAACAGTTGTGCAGTAGTGCCACTAGATGGCGCTGTTTCAATTCCTTAGAAATTCGCGTTTACGTTACGTGACAGTAACAGTAACAAACTGCCACTAGGCCCTCAGTTCTATGATGTCTCGTCGATCTAGTGGTTAGTCTAAACAGCTTCGAATCATGACGTCCAAAGTTCGAGTCAAGAGCCGGGTTATGTAATAAAAGCCGGTGCCCCGCGGTTTTACCCGCGTAATTGTAGTTCCTGTGAGAATACGGGGATATAATATAGCCCATGATACTCACAAATAACGTGGCTTTCTAGTGTTAAAAGAATTATTTCGTAAAAGAAGTCGCTCTTTACATAGAAGCCTAGTAATAGGCCATTAAAATAGGTGCATCATAATAAATTGATTTGATGCTCCGAATGAGTGATGAGATTTATTAATAACGCACATCGGAATTACAATTCCATTTATGAAAAAAAAAATTATTCTAGTTCGATGTGTCCAACTCGTTACTTATAAGTCACGTCGACTCTGGGGAGTCTGTACCAAGTACCAAGACTCGTATCTCGCACACTATGTACCAATACTTGTATCTGCGTGCATTCCATAGATGCAAAAATACACTGCCTACCCTAATGACGCATTTTTTTTTCTTTTTTTTTATTCTTTACATGTTAGCCTTTTGTCTACAATCTCACCTGATGGTAAGTGATGATGTAATCTAAGATGGAAGCGGGCTAACTTGTTAGGAGGAGTATTAAATCCACACTCCTTTCAGTTTTTACATGACATCGTACCGGAACGCTAAATCACTTGGCGGTACGTCTTTTCCGGTAGGATGGTAACTAGCCACGGCCGAAGGCTTTCACCAGCTAGACCTGGACCAATTAAGAAAACCTCAATCGGCCCAGCTGGGGTTCGAACCCAGGACCTCCGTCATTAAATCCAGCGCGCATACCAGTTTTCTTAATTGATCCAGGTCTGGCTGGTGGAAAGCTTCAGCTGTAGCTAGTTACCATAAAGACGTATCGCCAAACGATTTAGCGTTCCGGTACGATGTCGTGTAGAAACCGAAAAGGGTGTGGATATTCATCCTACTCAAGTTCTAACAAGTTAGCCTGCTTCCATCTTATTCGCATCATCACTTCCCATCAGGAGGGATTAGTCTAGGACTAACTTTTTTTTAAAAGAGCAACTGTTGAGTTTCTTGCCGGTTTCAGGTTCTCAGCAGAATCTGCCTTCCGAACCGGTGGTAGAATCTTTACAAATAGTCAACTGACGTATAATATAATACAAAAGTACTTGTAAACTGAAATAAATGAATTTTGAATTTTGACTTGTAGAGAATAAAAAAAAGATAAATTTTGTTTTAATATAGCTGTATGCCTAACATCCTGTCACTCCTTGAAAACATAGACCTCGTGAAACATCTAAATAAAATATGCGGCGCGCTAGTCTGCGTGTGAATAGGAGACCTAATTCGTCGACCGATTTAGTCCTGCGGCTCTTTTGACATTGAACATTGCCCGACGCAAAAGTGTGGCGGTAAAACTTCACCTTGGACTTGCGAAACAGAAGGACCGCGCCGACCTCCATCCGGCTATCGATTTGGGCTTCTGAACTCGACTTTTGACTGTTGAATGTGTTTAGTTTATCGAAGATTACTGCAAGGTGACCAAAATGTTTCTATTTTGAAGTGATATGTTGAGTGAGTCTATAATGGAAGACTTATTTGAAAGTGGTACAAGTTTATTATACCAATACTTCTGATGGTCTCTCTGTATCGTGCCAGAACGCTAAATCGCTTGGTGGTACGTCATTGCCGATAGGGTGGTAGCTATCCAAGAATCACTAACCTAAAAAGTATGCGAGAGAGGTCGTCAATGCGTTCAGTCCCCTCAAAATAGTCAATTTGGACTTACGCATAACGACTGCCATTTATCTTCATTCAAATGTTAACTTGGGCTTCTGAATTCAACTTTCGACTTTTAAAAGTAGATGCTTATGATTTAGTTTATCACAGATCCAAAATATTTCAATTTCCAATTTATTTTCGCTAAGTCCTGTTTCTCATATATGTTTTAATAGGATTTATTACTATTGATGCAGAAAGAAAGAAAATGTGTATTTTGTTTCTTTCTTCTTGTACACCACAAAGACACGTCACACTATAAATTAAAAAAAAAAGGCGACCTTATCACTAATAATAATAAGCGATCTCTTTAGTAGGTTTTTAAATACTTGAAAATTAATACCTACTGCCGTTGGAAATACTCAGAATATTAAATAGTATTGAGCATAAATCGTATTAAAATTCCATTTACTTCGGAGTACTGAACTAGTTTTAGTCAAAGTACCTACTCATATACTACTCAAACAAACTGAATAAAATTTTATTGGGACAGCCAAGAGCGTTTATTTACGGAAGTATGGAAAATCGCACGAGACTATGAAATACAAAATAAGGATAAACGTCATATATATTAGTCATGAAAAAAGGTTAATAGGTATGACTATACCTAACTCATCTATGCGAATATTTGTAGGAAAATGCATAGCGTGGCCCATTTAATATAATTACTAGCGGACGCCCGCAACTTCGTTCGCGTAAAATCTGTTTTTTTAGTCCATGGATTATTCCGGGAAAAAAGTTGCCTATATTCTGTTCCAAGGTAGATTAACTTTATCTCTATACCAAATTTCTTTTAAAGACTTACTTTCGCCGTTAAAATATTGGTATAGGTGTTTACTCATATATTATACAGCGTTTATGGTTAGTGGTTATTTATTAAGGCTTGAAATTATATTGAACAACGCGAATCTGGTAAATTACTAGTTAAACAATTACACAAACTAATACGCTGTAATTTTAACCGAATAAAATCGTATCGTGATCTGGTCGGATTATCTATTACCTGTTGTACTTTACTACGAGTATGTGACTAAAGCTCAAAACACATCTATCCTCAGACACGTCCCGGTACGCTTGGGCTTCGCAACGCCTCGCCGTCTACCCGCAACGCTACGCTAGCTAGCGTACAGCTAGCCAGCCGCTCCTGCACGTTTCGTATGATCCGAGAGCTGGTCAATATTTTTGAGTGCTATTTCAGTCATGTTAAAAACTTGCCCTGTACCTCTCCTATCCTATCAATCCTAACACAGAACTGGAGATCTGGAGTACTTAAAGAATAAAACAGTATTTATTTAAGCCAGTCGGGATGTTTTTGATTATTATTTATGTTTTCAAAATATTCTGCAAGCACCTGGCAAAGGGTCAAACACCTGACTAATGATTTTTTTTTACCATCTCAATTTTCAATTTTAAGGTTTAAAAATTACAGATTTATTGGTATTTTTGACCGACTTCAAAAAATAGGAGGTTATCAATTTGTCTTCAATCTGTCAATCTTTTTTTTGTTTATGTATGTTCACCGATTACTCAAAGACGCCTGAACCGATTTGATTTTTTTTTTGTTTGGAAGGGTATGCTTTTTAGTTGGTCTCATAGAAATCATGTCAGGCTCTGTTAATAGGATCCCGGAGAAATCAAGGGAAACTTTTGAATATTATAGGGGCAACTAGTGCATTTGTTAATGTTTTCATTGGGTATTTTAAAGCACTAAAATTCAAAGAAGGACTGGTGTCAATCTAATGATGGAGCCGAAGGACAGACGAGGGAACTCTTCATCGATTTACAATAGTTACCTTGTGTTTGGTATTAATTAATTTGTATCAATGAGAACTTTAAATCTAGATGTGTTGTGACTGTCATTAGGGTCTGATAATGGAGACGAGTGACAGTTAAGAAAACTCCTGATCGGTTTACAATAGTTTACCTTGTGTTTGGACTTCATTAATTTGTATTGATGAGCACTTTACATCTAGATGTGTTGTGGCTGTCATTAGGGGTCTGGTGATGGAGATGAAGGACTTCTCAACGGTTTACAATACCTATCTTGTAATTCATCATCATATCATGATTATTAGCAACGCATTTTCGGCTCACTGTTGAGCACGAGTCTCCTCTCAGAATGAGAGGGGTTAGGCCAATAGACCACCAGGCTGGCCCAATGCGGATTGGCATACTTCACAATTAAACATACGCAGAGAATTAAGATAATTCTCTGGTATGGAGGTTTCCTTACGATGTTTTTCCTTCACCGTTTGAGACATGTGATATTTAAATTCTTAAAATGCACACAACTGAAAAGTTGGAGGTGCATGCCCCGGACCGTATTCGAACCTACACCCTCCGGGATCGGAAGCAGTGGTCATACCCACTAGGCTATCACGAGATATTTAAATTTAAATTTATACATACGAGTATTAAATATTAATTAACGCCTCTGGTAATGAGTTCTTCATTTAGTTATAAAAGTATTTAAATTTATAATTATTAAATATTAATTAACGCCTCCGGACTTTTATTATATTGTGCCCACAAAACCACAATAGATTTCACCGAACCCATTTTATCGTATGATACTACAAAATTATTATGTAATATTTTATGTACATAATTATTTTATTTTCTTCTTTTTGTTTTCATTTAAAGTGGTCGACAGTCACAGCAATCTCACCAGATGCTAAGTGTACATATAACGATAACTTTTTGTCTGAAAGATGTTTACTTAGTAATAGAAAGAAACTTACTCAAAAATAAATACATATTCTTTATCGAAATGTAGATAGTCGCATATATCATACAATTTATGTTATTATAAAAATATACAAACAATAAACTATTTCTTTATAGAATTTTAAGCCAGTTTCGAAAAATCATAATAAATTATCAAGAAATTGAAAAAAAAGTTCCTCTCACAAAGTTAAACCTACTTTTTAGTTTTCAATAGGATTAAAATATTGTTCCCAAAAGGAAATTACATTTAGATAAGATAAGCTAATAAGATAAAGTTTATTAGATAAAAAAATTATAACACAAGAAGAAGTATATAAAACAAAAGATAATTTACCAACATAAAATGACATTGTGTATCAGTAACATTAAAAAATATAATAATTATATAAATATTATAATAATTATAAAAGGTATTGTTATTAGTCTTGTGTTAAAAAACTTTTTTGAAAGTTAGTCATGCACCTGAAACAATTAGGACGCGGCTGAAATATCAACATTAGTGTAGAACATTGTGTAGACAGTAGAAATAAGTCGTGTAGAACATTGTGTAGACAGTAGAAATGAGTCGTGAGCGTGACATACCTCTTTGCCGGCTTCCGACGCATACGGCGACGCTCTCCGTCTAGTTCGCTCTCATGGCCGCGTCGCCGCGGGCAGTTCTGGCCTCGAACCTTAGCCATCTTGCGGTCTTGCTCCTCCACTACAGCCACATGGGGCTCGCTTTCGTCATCATCTATTTGTTTAGGGGTCTGCGGTGCGCCCATCCGAAGATGTCGTTGACGCCACCACAGCACCCACCAGCTTATGTCGCGAATTTTGGTGAGTGTCGATGCTCCCTCGGCCTCTAATCTCCTCTTCTGAGCCGGGATATTTTATATTTTAAAACGTTTTATTGTCTCCGAACTGTGCTCCGAACTATACAAATGCTACGTTATCGGAAGGCTTAGGCAGTGAAAGCTGATAATATAGCGATGACACTGATATTTAAATAGCAATTGCAGTCTTTAAACTTTTTCGCGCTCGAATTCAAAAGTCCGAAACGCATGATAAAATCAGTCTTAATCTCTTTAGATCACAAAGTTCACTTAAGCGTAAGCACTACTTTAGCCTAGTTGAACTTAAAATTATCTGGCAGGATGAATGGCAGTAGAGTTGGTGATCGCGGTTCTACATATTTTTACGTATCGCTCTTCGGGTGGTCGGGTTTCGCGCCGGCCGCCGGCCGAGGCGAAGTGTCCGCGGTGCGAGACATGGCGGGTGCGCGCGGATGGTCAGCGGTGGGCAAGCGTGCAGCGGTGCCGACACTCAACAGATGTCGGTAACTCCGGCGCGTTACGTAACACGGCGCACTCAGCGCCGGCGAGCGTACGCTTCGGTGGCTGACGCGCGAATGTCGTGGAGTGGAGGCTTCGCCGGCATCGCATGGACCCCCCCGCGATTGCCTCGTCTCGCGCCCGCCCTCATCACGCCGCCCAACTGCCGTACCTGCGACGAGGACTCACGCTATTGTCCTTTATCACTTCATAATCACTAAAATCATCACATTCGATTAAGTCCCCTAATGTCATTCTCTTCTGTGGAAGTTGTTGCTTTTTCGATCCACATATTCCATAATAGTAAAATATTTAAACCTTTCTTAATCGAGAGTACCCACAGTAGTAACAATAATAATATTAATAAATATATATTGATAGCGAAAAGCTTCGACCTTAAGAAGCTTTCGCTTAACTGTTGGGTCAAGAGTCGGATACAGAAGGCAGTGATTCTTGAGACGGCGCGTATTGTGAGGAGGTTCCTCACTCTGGAGCCCTGACCACCGGTTGCTTGGGCACTCAAATGTCCCGCAGCGGGAGGGTGAATTTTTTTTTATAAATTTTTAATAATGTTTTGTATTTTATACTTTTATTGTTAAAAATTTTAAAAAATGAAGTAATAAATAAATGAGAGAAATAATATTAATAAATATAACATCTACTTCCTAAACTCGAGACCTCCTTCAACTTGCACCAGTGCTTCTATTCAGATCTCCGTTCTCTGGAATAA
This sequence comes from Bicyclus anynana, assembly GCF_947172395.1. NCBI lineage: Eukaryota > Metazoa > Arthropoda > Insecta > Lepidoptera > Nymphalidae > Bicyclus > Bicyclus anynana. The sequence goes on from NC_069110.1 coordinate 2,841,933, forward strand.
GCTGTAAGTTTCAGTTCGACTTCCCATCTTGGGTACCTACTCCATAGAGTTTCGAGTGACACAGTGGGTTGAGTTGGTGACCCTTCGGCATCCGAGGAGGAGGAGGTCCGTTTCCTACAAATGGAAAATATTTGTTGTTTTGTGTAAACTGTCAGTATATAGGTATACTTCGTATGCGTGAAATTCAATTGTTCACCCACGGGAGCTTGGTTTTGTATATAAAGAAGCCTATATGTTGCCCCATAAACTCCTCTAACTCCCAGTGAAAGTCGCGTTAAAATCAGTTTAGCCGTTTCAGGGTTTAGCCCGAACAAAAAGAGAGAGACAGACAGGCAAAACTTAATAAAGCATGATTATGTTTTAGTACCGTGTAGCTTGCTCTTGTAAAAACATAGGTATTTTAAAAATCACAGACAGACTATCATTTTATTTATATTTACTTATTTATTTACATTAAATATGCCCAGAGAAACACTACAGTTACCCAATTCAACACATTTTAATGAAATAAATTTAATAAATTTAAATATTTTGACGGCCTCCATGGCGCAGTGGTATGCGCGGTAGATTTACTAAACGGAGGTCCTGGGTTTGATCCCCGGCTGGGCAGATTGAGATTTTCTTAATTTTTCAGGTCTGGCTGGTGGGAGGCTTCGGCCGTGGCTATTTACCACCCTACCGGCAAAGACGTACCGCCAAGCGATTTAGCGTTTCGGTACGATGCCGTGTAGAAACCGAAAGGGGTGTGGATTTTCATCTTCCTCCTAACAAGTTAGCCCGCTTCCATCTTAGACTGCATCATCACTTACCATCAGGTGAGATTGTAGTCAAGGGCTAACTTGTAAAGAATAAATAAAAAAAAATTCGTTTCTCGAGAGATAAATAAAAACTACAACAATAATTACATTAAATTACAAAATGTATTGATGACCACTTTTTAAAAAGATAAAATAGGTATGCTTAGTAGTATTTCACCTAATGGTAAGTGATAAGCAGTATGCACTCAGATATAGTAGCGGGATAACTTGAAAGCGAGTTTATTCTAAACATTGACTTCACTACTTGGCAACATACCGAAACACGAATGGGATCTTACTTACTTGTTGGCGGTCGAATTTTGTGTCGAACAGGTGTAATAGTTTCGTATAAAATTAGTAGCTAATCTGTGAGCTATCAGAGATTAGGTACTATGTGGATATGACATCTGCCTCCAATTCCGGAGGGCGTAGGTTTGAATCCGGTCCGGGGCACCTCCAACTTTTCAGTTATGTACATTTTAAGAAATTAAATATCACGTGTCTCAAACGATGAAGGAAAAACTAATTGAAATAAATGAGTTTTGAAATTTTTGATGCACATTATTTTAATTAAATGCTCGTTTTTCAGCAATGGTCTTTAGATGTGTTACTCTTACTATTAAAATTATTTCAGCCGTTTACTGGATTTGAAAGGCAGATACAATCAAATATTTTCAAAAATATAAAATAACATTACAAAATTTTATGATACACTAGCAGACATCCTCAACCTCGTTCGCGTGAAATATAGTTTTTCACAAACCCTGCGGGAACCATGATTTTGTTCGGGATAAATAGTAGCTTAGAATATATTACTCAATAACCAGTATACATATTGAGTAATATATTTTATTAGTATATAAAAACCATATTAATATCTTGCAGTGATCAAAGTTCCATTAAAATCGGTTCAGCTGTTCAAGAGATTAGCCCTGACAAAGAGACAGACAGACATACAAAAATTTTATTGAAGTGTGTATATGTTAATAAATATAAGTACTTCAGATAACACACTTTATTTCAATGATAATTCTATACTTTAGATAGGTTACGTCCCTACAAAATCACCGCAAAAAGTGATCCGAATTTAATTACACCACTTGCACACACACAATTTTGTCTTTACCTCTATTATATATTTTCATTTAAATGTGTTGACGGTTATATGCGGTCGCTCACAACTTCGTATGTTACTGAATAATCTCCTTCTCTACAATCTATCCATCTACCAACGAAAGGCCTATTTAAATTGGTTAAACTGACATATTGTTTTTGGCGTTATAGCTCAGTGGATATGACCTCCGATTTCAGAGGGTGTGGGTTCTAATCGGTTCCGGGACATGCACCTCCAACTTTTCAGTTGTGTGCATTTTAAGAAATTAAATATCACGTGTCTCAATCGGTGAAGGAAAAACATCGTGAGGAAACCTGCATACCAGAGAATTTTCTTAATTCTCTGCGTGTGTAAAGTTTGCCAATTCGCATTGGGCATGCGTGGTGGACTTTTGGCCAAACCCCTCTCAATCTGAGAGGAGACTCGAGCTCAGCAGTGAGCCGAATATGGGTTGATAATGATGATGATGATGATTGTGTTTGGTATTAAAAGGTCTAGGCGAGCATATTTCAACTACATAATGTATGTAGGTATAACGTGTATATTATATCATTTATATCATATGGTTTAAGTGAAAAGGGTTCTTTATAATACGGTCGTATAGTTTCCATGGACCCGTAGTGGCACATCAGAACCCGATAATGTACTCGTAGATATTGCACGGCTGGTGTATCTTTACTAATGTTATAAAGCTGTAGAGTTTGTTTGTTTGCTTGAACGCGCTAACCTCAGGAACTACTAGTCCGATTTGAAAAATTCTTTCAGTGTTAGATAGCCCATTTATTAAGGAAGGCTATAAGGCTATTTTTAAATATTTTTGTCAAACGCTCCGTTTGTAAGGGATTCGTTACAGTGACGTCACGAAACAACTAAGTAACTTAAAACTTAGTAGCTAATCTGTGGGCTATCACAGATTGGCACACAACTGGAAAGTTGGAGGTGCATGCCCGGGGCCGGATTCGAACTCGGAGACAGAAGTGATATCCACTAGGCTATCACAGTTCTATCATTATTAAATGTAGCCTGTAATGTATTGTAGTAATTAATACATACGACATTACATTACAAGCTACATTTCTTCCCGGAAAAATCCATGGTCCCGGTGTGATTTGTGAAAAACTGAACTCCACGCGGACGAAGTCGCAGGCGTTCGCTAGTATAAAATATAATAAACAGATGGGTGAAGGTCGTTTCTAATTCGTATCTTAGAATTTAATGATCATTATCAGACGTTAATGACCGACGGCTTACGGTATATAGATGAAAAATTTTTAGAAGAAAGATAAACTCATCAATCATCATCATCAACCCATATTCGGCTCACTGCTGAGCTCGAGTATCCTCTCAGAATGAGAGGGGTTAGGCCAATAGTCCACCACGCTGGCCCAATGCGGATTAGCAGACTTCACACGCGCAGAGAATTGAGAAAATTCTCTGGTATGCAGATCTTCTGAGGATGTTTTTCCTTTACCGTTTCAGACACGTGATATTTTATTTCTTAAAATGCAAATAACTGAAAAGGAGGTGCATGCCCTGGACTCGAACCCACACCCTCCGGAATTGAAGGCAGAGGTCATATCCACTGGGCTATCACAGCTCTTAGAAAACTCATAGATTATTAGAAAGATAGATCTAGAATTCGAAACCAGTACCTCGTTATCTGAAACCACCTAGGCTAACCACTTGTGCAACGAGGCAGTAATGGATAATTAAATGAAAATAACTTTAAATAGTTGAAAAAAAACTAAAAATCACGCTTTTGGCACGTACTAAAAATTACAAATATTGGATTTAAGTCACGTGACTATTTTTTTTCGTATTCCTGACAGCAAACCCTTTCATAATATATTATTCATAATATCATGGGGGTGGATTTCGAACAGCCAGTCCGCCATCTTGAGAAGGCTGCCATACTCGGTTTGTAATGACGTTTCTTACCTAATCATGTATTGTCATCCAAACTAAGAGCGTGTGCAAACTTTCATCCTACACGAAGACCGGGAAGTGGGTCAAATCAAGATTCCAAGATTTGTCATTCCTACATAGTTAAAGTGATAGGGGAGGCCCTCATATTGGATTTGTAATGACGTTTCTTAGCTAGTCATGTTTTGTCATCAGAACTCAGAGCGTGTGCAAAATTTCATCCTAATCGAAAACCGAGAAGTGTGTCAAATTAAAATTCTAAGATTTTCTTACATACATAGTTACAAGTGTAACTCTTTTTTTTAATTTTTTTTTTAATCTTTACAAGTTAGCCCTTGACTACAATCTCACCTGATGGTAAGTGATGATGCAGTCTAAGATGGAAGCGGGCTAACTTGTTAGGAGGAGGATGAAAATCCACACCCCTTTCGGTTTCTACACGGCAACGTGCCGGAACGCTAAATCTACCATAGGTAATTTTTACACGCTTTATATCAACTAATATAAAGCGTGTAAAAATTACCTATTTATGTGCTATGATGCCACAAACACACATATAAGTATATACATATTATTACAACCCTTTATTTGCGATAATAAAGTTCTTTTCTCGGTCCCAAAAGCTACAGTACGATATCGAGTACGCGCGACTGACCTTGTCCCAGTAACGACTACTGCGGCTCATTCACCCTCCATAAACTAAACTATCAGACATCGCATAGTTCCCGTTCTCATGGGAATATGAAAAGAAAGGAAGGAAGAAAGAAAGAAAGGCAGATAGAAAGATAGACAGAAAGAAAAAAGGTTTATTCTAAAATTGTGCCACACATCACAATGTCTAAGCAATGTATGACATATGACCCTCACAATGGGGATGATGACTAGGCTTGAATATTTATTTATTTATTTTATTAGGATAACCAACTGCGATTATGATTTCACATGTTAATAAGTAGTTATTGCACAGCTAATTGTAGGTTATCACAGCAAATGTCAAATTAAGCAATACAAAAAATGTCAGACTACGAGAAACTAAAAGCAATAAAATTAAAAAACAAGTCACATAAAATTAAATATAAAAAACAAAAAAAAATATGTCTAAAAATTACAAAAACATAAAATATATTTATTTATACGAGACATTCGGGTAAATAAGGTAATTAACTAATTAATATGTAAAAAACAGAGATTGACTGGATGTTTGCAAATTAAATAAGATTATAAAATTTCAAAATCTACTAAAATTCTTTTATCGTAATTAAATGAAAATTCATACATTTTTAGCTTCCTTACATTAAGCTTGTCATTTTTCAATTTATGAATAATAAACATAAACGCACAAATAACAAAGATATTTGTAATTTTGCTTGAACGCCCATACAAATCTAACGATCAGCGAATCAACGACGTCATTAATTCGTGCCATTTTGTATGTCCGTGGCAGTGCCGCAAATCTGACCCCTAAGTCCCTGTAGCTCCGAAAGTAATGATCGCAGATATCCTATTACCTTCAACTCAACTTCAACTTAATACTTACAACCTGGTACAAGTAACAAGGTGGTGGTACGATCCCCGCTTCGTTGGTTTATTGTCTTATCCACTCCTAACACAGTCTTTTCCGACTAATTGGAGGGACAAAAGAAATAAAACCTCACAAAAACACAATCTGCACTAAAGCCTCAATAGCTCACTGGTAAAAAGGCCGGAGTCACCACCGAAAGGTTCAATCTTGGCTCTACTATTGTATCTACTCCTGTAACTCCTCCAGTATTTTCCGACTGGTTAGACGCCCGCGACTTCGTGGGAAGCGATGTAAACTTTCAACCCCTATTTCACCGCCTCGCCTTCCAGTTATATTTTCGCATAATTTATATATAATTTTATACATTAAAAAAATACGTGTGGCACTTGAGGACTACCGCGGTAAAGCATTGCATAGCATTTTTTATCAACTTCATCATCATCATCATCATATCAGCCGATGGACGTCCACTGCAGGACCTCCGCCTGCAACCAGCGAATCCCTGCGACTCGCTTGATGTCGTCAGTCCACCTGGTGGGGGGTCTACTAACACTACGCTTTGTAGTGCGGGTCGCCATTCCAGCACCTTGGTACCCCAACATCCATCGGCTCTTCGAACTATGTGCCCCGAACATTGCCACTTCAGCTTCGCGACTCGTTGAGCTATGTCGGTGACATTGGTTCTTCTGCGGGTCTCCTCATTTCTGATTCGATCACATTTATCAACTTACGCTATTGTAATTATTTATTTATTTTAAGTATTTTTTTTTCTTTAGAAAAGAATAAAAAATAAAATTTAAAATTTTGAAAAACCCTGAATGTCATGAAATTTCTCTTTCAGTGAGTTTTCATTTGAGACCCCACTCAAGTATTTTTTCTTCCCCACTTTCAACCCCCACAACTCTTAAACGGCTGAACCGATTTTCATCAAATATATCTAAGAACACTCGCCCGTAAGTCACCTTTGATACAAAAAAAAAAATTGAAATCGCTTCATCCGTTCGGGAGCTATGATGCCTTTACGTTGAGCTGGAATCGAATTTCCCCTTAGTTTCGCACTATTTTTTTTTATTATTCTTTACAAGTTAGCCCTTGACTACAATCTCACCTGATGGTAAGTGATGATGCAATCTAAGATGGAAGCGGGCTAACTTGTTAGCAGGAACCCAGGTCCTCCGTCTTGTTAATCCACCGTGCATACCAATGCGCCACGGAGGCCGTCAAAACTTAAAAAAAAAACGTCGGCACTTGTCCAGTTGAGTCGATAAGATAACATCGAAATATGCACGGTTTGGGTGTTAGGCTTATTTTCGTTACGGAATTTCTTGGCTCGGTCGCCGCACTCAAAGTCTGCGATATAAGCAATGCAATAGCTTGATACATTGTCCACTAATCATTTTACGAAATAATAATTCAATGAACGATTTATATTCAAAAAAATTTATCCCATTTCCTTTAGGGGTAGAATTTCGATAATTCATGAATCACATTAGTTTTAGTATTTTTCTGGTAGTAAGTAGTTACACATGCCAATTTTTACAAAATATAACTTTTCACCCCCTTCTGATTTTATTTTAAACATTCTTAAAAATATCTTAAACCTTCTACGAATTATGATCTTGGATCATGCCAAGTTTCATTTAAAGTCATTCAGTAGCTTCAGCGTGACGTGATGCCCGGTCAACAAAAACACGTAAACACAGCCAGTCAAAAAATAAAAAAACAATATTTTTGGCTTTAGTATCGATTTTATAAAAATTTTCAAAATGTGTTCAATGTACCTTTTTTTTTATTCTTTACAAGTTAGCCCTTGACTACAATCACACCTGATGGTAAGTGATGATGCAGTCTAAGATGGAAGCGGGCTAACTTGTTAGGAGGAGGATGAAAATCCACACCCCTTTCGGTTTCTACACGACATCGTACCGGAACGCTAAATCGCTTGGCGGTACGTCTTTGTCGGTAGGGTGGTAACTAGCCACGGCCGAAGCCTCCCACCAGCCAGACCTGGACCAATTAAGAAAACCTCAATCGGCCCAGCCGGGGATCGAGCACCCAGGACCTCCGTCTTGTAGATCCACCGCGCATACCACTGCGCCACGGAGGCCGTCAAAAACCTACAATTTTATTCTACGTATAGATAGAACATTTTTATTTATAAATAGTCAATGTACCTATTACAGCACATGTAACTTGAAAAAAAAATTCAACCAATTTGATTTAGGTACACAAAATCATACCCACTTATCTAAAAAGCGAAAATTTAAACAATTGAAAATGATTTAGAGGTCTTCTTCATCATTTTGACTTCACTAAATAATGCTTTCCATAAACGCGAAAGTTACTAAAAAAACACTATAACAATATACTCCTAAACTTTTCTTTAAGCTTGGTGATGTAAGATTAATATGTACCTATTATTACTAATCGTATATTATTTTATATAATTTTATTATTTAATAATTATTGTTAGCGACGCCGCTAAAGTATTTCCGATCGGTCCGTGAGCTCACCCTGGGGTCATGCCTGAAAATCAGCACTACAGCTCTCAACTGTAGTATCGAGCTGAGGCAGCGCCCCATTCAGCTGAATTTCTTTATTATATTATTATACTAAGTACAGACAGAGGAACTTTGTAATTTAAGTAGGTATCTTTAAGTAGTTTGTAAGCTCTGTTAGTATTAGTTTGTAATTTCTTCTTGATTTTTTTTAATTTGTTTTTTTTTTTAGCTGAATAAAGGATTTTATTATTATTATAACAACAAAAAGTTCTCGTACAATTTGAGGAATTCCCTCGACTTCTGCAGGATTCCATCATCATATTTGTAGATGATGACTATGGAAACACTTGAAATGAAAAAAAGAGTTATTAAAATCGGTTCAGGCTTCAAGTAATCACTGAACATTTACAAAATAAAAACTGGACAAGTGCGAGTATAACTCGCGTAACGAGGGTTCCGAACGATGTTAATTTAAGATAGAGTTGACAGAAAACTGACCTGAAATTGTACCTAATTATATAATTTTCAGGCTTATTTGTATCGTTAAATATTTATCTAAACCTATATTTATTATTACAATACCTATGTAGTATATTATTAGTATGGATTTAACAAAACTTAACTATTTAATTTAATAAATTTCAGAGCTTAATTAACTTCTGATTTTTTTTTCAAAATTTTAGGTTTAGTGGTATCAGAGAAGAGGGGGCGGGAATGGTCAGTTTTCGTAGTTTATATTTATTGTTAACAAGCTCAATGATGTGCCACATGATGCAGTTAGAATTTTTTTTTTGTGTTTTCCATCTTGTCTACAAAAGTGTCCAACATATTCAAAAATTTCAGAGTTCTGAAGTTCCCACAATCTTCAAATAGAAAGCTAACTTCTGTATTTTATTCAAAATTTTAGGTTTAATAGTTTTGAAGAAACGGAGGATGGTTTAATTTTCGTATTTTTTTAAATAGTTTCCAAGTAACTATTTATTTTAAAATTTAAAAAAATATTTTTGTGTCCTAACCTTTCGCTTCAATGCCATTGACTGATAAGTTAATGGAACCACGGAACTTTAAGCGTTTTTTAAATACGTGGTTTCGAATCAGTCTGAACAGTTGTTACGATCAAGCTAGATCGAGGAAAAAACCTATACAATGATCTTTGAAAAATTAAAACAACGAATTTAAAAAATTGAGCCAGCGTCATCTACATAAGTTTTTTTGTATTGTAAGCTTAGAGCGTGTCCGCCATGGTCCTAAGTTGCCGCATTCACCCGCACGATGGCATTGAACAAAAAATAATAGACACGCAGATGCCAAGAGGTTTTACCATGGGCTTATTTATTAATCATTCTGACTGAAGGTTTAGTAATAATTTTTCGTTGGTCGGAATAATTGCAAAATGATAATCTAATTCAAAATTTAATTATTTTTGTAAAACGGAACGCCATTTGCCATAGACAAAAGTAAATCCTCCCCCAACAATGATACAGGCAAAAATCTATAATATATCTATTTTAGTCAAAGTCGGTGAACTTTTGAATTATAATAATAATTATATTCTTTGTCGGTGATCATTTTATTACAAAAAAATTATGTACTACACGTTGATGGAGTATTTCTCAGTCTACGATATTGTGATTAAACTGCCTGGCTAATCTGTGTACCGTAAAGCCAAAGAGAAGAGAGAAAAAGCTGTCACTGTCAGTGTCATGCTGAGGTTTGAGTTGAATTGAGTAGATTTTTGTGATTATTGGTTAGAATTTAACTAAACTTAAACAATTAATAAAGTTAAATCCTATATCTAATAATAAAAGAAAACTATTTTAATTAATATTTTTGGATTTTACTGAATATCATTTCATTACGTTTGTTTTCTTTGTTTCCGCAGTAAATAATTGATGATAGATTTAATGATATTGTTTACATCCATTTAATTGTTAACTTATCATCCAGCGCAAGAATTTGTGAATTAAACCAAACAACCTATATCCGTTTACCTATGAATAATCAGGCGCTTAAGGTAAGAACTTACGTTTTCATTTACGAAGCTTTTACATTACGATATGGTTTTGGGTTATAGCATCCCAATCGAAATTTGTCATTCATAGGAAGGGAATCTAAATTTCGTGGAAATGCTTCAGCTTAATATACACATATTAAAGTGTTTTCAGATAGCATGGGTACGGTGACAGTCGCCTGTTTGACTACGTTCATAAAACGTACTATTATCGTTAATCGCGGCAATCTTTCAAGTGAAACGAAATGTCACCCGCACCATCCTACATGAAATAAACTGTAACATAAATTTAACAAAAAAGTTGTTGCTTTGTATTGGTATACAAAACATGGGTGCTAGAATGCCTTGCTTATTGTGAGGTTTAATTATGAACCTGTGATAAAGAGACAAATATCTTAGCATTCAATGGATTCACTGTGTGGGCCAGGTCCTTCATGTGAATTTTCTAATTTGTAAGAAATTGCCTTGAAAAGCCTTGTGCATGGATTTGTAACTATAGACCATCCATCCAAGATTAAAATTCATTACAATTGAAACAAGTTTGTACATGTATGTGAATACTTGTTTAAATTTTGGTGGATTTCAATCTTTAGTTATTTGACTCATATTGGCATCACTGTTCCAATCGTGATACAGGTTGGCACCACTGTGGCTGAGTATTGATTTTCTTCAACGGACTGAGACCATTTTGTTTCCAGCCTTTGTTACTTTCAGTTGTGTTTTAAGATTTTTATTAATTTATTTACAATTTATTACTGTTTTCTCTTTTATTAGCTTTATTTATTAATATAGTTGTGTGTGTGTTTGTGTGTGTGATTGAGGCAATCCTATTACAATCATAATATTAGGAGACTCCAAGGACAATGTAAGCATATATTTTATTAAGTACTTATGCATACTTTCAATTTACTATTTCACCAATTAAAAGAAAATTACAGTTTCCTTTTTCAAATTTGTTCTGTAGCCAGTTACAATATTAATTATAATATCTGTTTGTTTGCACTCTAGTCTAGTAGTCTTCTCAGTTCTTACTATTTTATAATAATCTTTTATTATGTAACATAGTGAGAAATCAATAAAAGTTTACCCTCTTCGCCCAGGTAGGGCGGAGTTCCTTTGTTAAAGGTACACAGTTAGGGTTGGCACTTTTCTTCACTGATTGATTATTGATTTATTACTTAACATTTCACATCAAAATAGTTAAATAAATAATGATTGCTATTGTTGGTCCAGTTACTTATGTTGCTTCAGATTATGAGGTCCTAGATTTGAGGCCTTGATCGGTTTGTGAAAAATGAAGGTTTTCTTTGTTGATTGAAGTAATTCTCAGGCTGAAGTTGGGGAGTTGGTGCTGTTATACCTTTGTGTCTCTGAGAGCAAATTAAGCTGTCAATGTCAGTCAATATCAGTAGTTAAATAAATTAAATGTTAGTTGATATATATGGATGACCGAAACAAACACCTAGCAGTGATGGTTACAAAAATAAACTTGCCAACCTGCATTAAAGCAGCATTGTGGGTTTAATATCTCACCATATGGTGACTCTTTATAAGAGAGGGGATATCCCCTCTCCTATAAAGAGTCTATTAAAGTAGGTTGATTTTATTGTACCAATGTGTTTGACAACCCTAATTAATCAGGCACGCAACTAGGTAGGTGGGGAGGACCGGTAGAGAGATTGTATTGATTTTCCTATCTAGAATTTCATTGGATAGAATCAGTGGGTGCTGTGTGGGTATATTGTCTATTGATTTTGTATTATATTAGTCTTTTCTTTGTCCTTTGTCTTCTATTTTTAAATATAAGCCCTTTTTTAAATATTGACTATAACAAAGGAATGCTTTACAAAGTAACAAGATGCTTTAATATGTTTCTGATTTTGTGTAGGAATTTTCAAGGTATTTCAAGATTTATAGAACACAGTCATACTCATACTAAATATCACTACAATCAACAAGTATCATTGGTACATGTTTTAAAAATAACTGAACTTTGTGTTTTTTTAAGTAAGTTAATTGGGTGTAACACAGGAATTTAAGTTAAATAAGTTAGTTATAGTGCAGTAATCAGGGAACATTTTTACAATTGATTGCACTGTGTAATTTCAGGTATAAGTGGCTAACCACATTTGTCTGATGGGTTAGGTTTGGGTTGATGGGTGTGTTGACATGTTACATACATGTCCGGCAACAAGTTACTCTGTATATTGGTGACTGTATACCACTTGCCATTAGGTGGTCAGATAGACCTTAGTCTGTTAATCTATACTAATATTATAAAAAGCTGAAGTTTTTGGTATTCTAGCAGGCAACCTCTGGATCTACTGAACTGATTTTGAAAATTCTTTTACCACTAGATAGTCAGATTATTTGTAGGTGTCTCACGGGAACAGGAACTACGCGAGTGAAAGTAAGCGGGACCTCGGTTAGATATTACTATAAAAATATTAAATAATAATAACTTTATTATAGGTAGGTGAGATATTCAGAGAGGCGGGCACAGCATTCAACAAGCTCTCAGAAATGACAATGATGCTACATCCTATGGCAGATACTCAGTCTGGGTAAGTAGAATAATCAATATACTGTTATTGTAGTAGTATAGTACTGTAGATATAGACGTATATGCACGTCTTGCCTTCTCCTACCCTAACCCTACCGCTGCCCTACCCCAAAGTTACAGTATGTGTTTTTTTTCCAGAGGTAAATGGACTGATGAAGAGATTGAAATGCTTCGCGTGTGTGTACATCGGTTTGCTAATGATCTCACCAAACTGGGCCATCACATCAAGAGCAGGACAGGGTGGGTATCTGCCTTAGATTAAGAGCCTGTGATTGTAACAACTTCGTGATTTATACAAGCTGAAAGTTTGTCAACTCATGGCCCTATAACAAATGCGATAGCCAAATATGCAGTAGGGACTGTGTTGGTTTTATACAGACAGATTGTATGATATGTCTGTCTAAAACCAACTCTTGTTGCCACCAAACCAAATTGCTTGTAGTAGGGTTTTTAGTGTATACTAAAAACTACATGCAATGGTAAGAGCATGAACAGACAAAAGGGAATGCCCAACTCCGGTGATGGCCTACCTTAACCACCCAGCAATTTATTTATATCTAAAAAATACTTAATAGTTCTTTTAAATGGGGACAGGTAAAGATCGTTCACAATACAGCTTGAGTTTTATGACATTTTTTGAAGACTTATGGTTGGTTTGTTCATTCGTTTACTTGTTAAGCTTGTTGTAACAGAAAAAAAGAACACAGTTTCGAGCTTTTTGAGCAAGAAGTGTGATAAAAAATATTATTTTCTTTAAGAAACATACTTTTATTAAACAAATAATTTAACCAAATCCTTATTTATACATTAAATTATCATCTCCATATACTTTTATACAGGGGTTTACCTGAATTCCAGAGGCTGATGTATTGGACGATGGGCATTCTTCTTTCAGCTTTTATAAAGTGACAAAGATTTGCCCAACACAAGCCAGAACAACAAAGCAGCTAAACACAATACGGACTACAAGTCCATGTTCTTTTTAACAGCTTTGTTGGTCCAGAACTGTCCAGCCTAGGCGGCTTCAAATTCAAAGTTCGTTTACAAGTTTGTTTAGGCTTGGTTTACAGGGACTTTGAACGTCAGTCAAATCAACGAAAGGCAGATTCTGCTGAGAAGATCAAGGAAAAAACTCAACAAATGCTCTTTTAAAATCATCATTCTTTGAAAATGCGTCGTTTTGCGATTGAAACTTGAGTGGAAAATTTTTCGTGGTGTCTGGGCCACCACTCGGATTCGTCAGTCTTTCGTAAAATAAATATAATGATTTTTAGGGTAACAAAGGGCAAAACGGGACCCAGACTGCTAACCGTCCTTCTGTCTGTCAACCTGTCTGTCTGTCTGTATTTCGTGAAACGTGATAGTTAGACAGTTGTAACTTTCACAGATGATGTGTTTCTGTTGCCGCTATAACAACAATCCTAAAAACAGAATAAAACAAGTATTTTAATACAAGACACCAGATTTTTTTCTCGTATTTTGACTTTTTAGAGTTCTGTAGTCCACAAGGAACCTTTACAGTTTCGCCATGTTTGTCTGTCTGTCCGCGGTTTAGCGCAGAGACTATTATTACTAGCAGAGACTATTATTAGCAATGTAAATAAAGTCGTAAAATAAGATCTTGAAAAATTCAAGATCGAAATTCAAGAGAATCGGTTGTTTTTCGATACAAGGAAAAAATCACAGACGTTGAAAATTTATTTTTGGGTTCCATCCTTACATGCAAAGTAAGGATGACTTTTTTATTGTCAATCGGAGTGGGGTATCGTTACCGGGTTTTTGTGCACTAAAATGTGCTAATTTAATCTACAGAACCCTACACTGCCTAACTACCCATTTAAACTGAACCATTATATATACTATTTAAAATGAACCATTTTAAAATGAGTTTTAATAGCTCCGTCACTTAATCATTCCAATATGCATTCCAGTTCCAAAAACCGCGCATCAATCAAGAAGAAGGCATTCGAGGACGCAGGTATACCGTCGAGGCAGGTAAGCCGCATCGCGCCCAGGGTCGGGAAACCAGCGACCCAGGTAGTGGCGCCCCTCAACATCGTCCAAGGAGTTCTAAGAAATAACGCCGAGGTTCAAACCTTCACTAACTAATGCAAACTGTTTTTTTTTTCCACAATTTTATTCAGAAGCTGTTCTTATACTCGTATATATATATTTTTTTAGTTAGTGAAGTTTGAATTTAATTCTACGTCGAGCTTTTTTCTATTGCGCTCAGCTGAAATTTAGTAGAACTTAGAGTTAGTACTTTTTTTTGTTTAGATGTTAGACGCACGTTTTTGTACAATCTTTATTGGCTTTTTCGGTTATTTGTTTGCTACGTTTTATTTAACTTGCTCTTTTCTTGTATGTATGTGAATTTTATCTTCGGTTAAAAAGTTTAGTTTTTATTTCTCAGTTATTCGCTATATAAATTATCATAAACTTCTCAGTCCTTTTCGTTCGTTAGGCACAATCAATATTCAATTTACTGTTCTGAGGAGATAATTTTATAAATGAGTAATAAATTTCAATTTTTTCCTGAAAATAGAATTTTGTATGTAATGTCTTCTGTTGAGAATCACAATTATAATTTGCTATTAAAATGATTTTTTCAACAAATTAGATTTGTCACTGATTTTCCAATTCGGAATGGCTTTTAAAAAGGTTTTTCCAATACAATATTTTCATTCTGTCGTATTCCCAAAACAAAAAATGTGAATGTGGAAACCAAGAAATACCTGCGCCATTGATTATTTACGAGTATGATCAGTAGCTGATACCATTGATATTATAAATGCTAATGTCTGTCTGTCTGTTGACTTTTCACGGCTAAATCGATTTAGAAATTTGTTACAGTATCTCTGTAACAAATTGGATTTTGGCAGGATTTGTGAAAAACAGAATTTCACGCGAACGAAGTCGCAGGCGTCCATTAATAATTAATATGTATATTCAAATAGTTAATTCTACTATTATTAAAAAAAAAAACATAAATACATTATCGCTCTATGATATCTCTCGCCCACCAACACGCAGTGTGGTGGGTCTAAGCTCCAGATCCCCTCCTGTAAGGCCTGGGCGCCTATTGTGTAACGATGTTTTGTACAACTCGCAAGTCCGAGTTTCGAATTCATCTCTATCTCTCTCTGTTTATGTATCTCAGTGAGTCACTACATCGATTTTCGTCGTATTTTCGTTTTTATGATCATCTAATATAGTTACTTCTGCGAAATCATGTCATGTGGCAATGATCTTTTGTTTTAACAATCGTCTAACATTAATATTTTCACAAAATAACATAAATATCAATTTTTTCGTTAAAATTACGTGCTACGATGACACTAAGATTCTTTTTCAATTATTGTGTCATTTCGTTGAAAACACAATGTTAGATGATTGCAAAAAACGAAAATACGATGAAAAAAATTTTAATAAAAAAAATTCAACCGACTTCCAACTCAAAAAATAACTTTAACTAAAAAGCAAAAAATAACATCCTACCTATGTGCTACCTTCTGATCAGTTTGAAGGCGGTGCCAAGCCAGTGTTGTGTTTTAATTAAAGCTGATTCTGGAATAACCACAGAAATTTTGTAGTTTAAACGTATTTAATTAAAACATCACTGGCTTGGCACCGCCTTCAAACTGATCAGAAGGTAGCACATAGGTAGGATGTTATTTTTTGCTTTTTAGTTAAAGTTATTTTTTGAGTTGGAAGTCGGTTGAATTTTTTTTATTAAAATTTTTATTTTTTTATTTTTAGTGTTAGCATATCCACTGCGTGTGTACAGTCACAACCTATCTAAGTGGAACACAAGGTAGCTACTGTGAACCGTCGAGGAGTTCTCTTCACTGTCCCTCGTCTTCATAATCAGACCCTTAATACAGTCACAATCCATCTAGGTGGAAAGTTCTCATCAATACAAATTTATCAAGTCCAAACACAAGGTAGCTACTGTGAACCGTCGAGGAGTTCTCTTCACTGTTCCTCGTCTTCATCATCAGACCCTTAATACAGTCACAATCTATCTAGGTGGAAAGTTCTCATCAATACAAATTTATCAAGTCCAAACACAAGGTAGCTACTGTGAACCGTCGAGGAGTTCTCTTCACTGTCCCTCATCTTCATCACCAGACCCTTAATACAGTCACAACCCATATAGGTGGAAAGTTCTCATCAATACAAATTAATCAAGCCCAAACAAAAGGTGACTGCTGTAAATCCTTGATGAGTTCCATCGTCTGTGTTTCGGCTCCATCATCAGACCAACTCCAAACCTTCATAAAGTTGTAGTGGTTTAAAATACCTTATGGAAACACTAACAAACGTACTAGCCGTCTCTATAACTTTCGAAAGTTCCCCTCAATTTCTCCAGGATGCCATCAACAAATCCTGACATGAAAAAAATGGGACCACCCTGGAAGTAAACCCTACAAAACAAAAAAAGAATTTTTAAAATCGGTCCATAATTGACGGAATTATCGCTGGACATACATAAAAAAAAAAAAAAAAAAAAAAAAAACATACATACAGCCGAACGTAGAACCTCCTCCTTTTTGGAAGTCGGTTAAAAACGATGTAGTGACTGATTACTTGAATGGTACATCGAGTTACATAATAACCCTGCTGGTCCTGTAGGGGGCCACTTAAATTGGACTGATAATATTATATATTGTACATTATATATATTATAATTTATATTTTTATCTTTCATAGGTGACGTTGAACATGTTGAACGCGACGGAGAACGAAATCGACGTGGAAGGTTTGACAGGTGAAGTGAAACTCGAATTCGATGGCAGCACTGAAGAGGTGTCCGTTTGAGAGGAGGCATTTAATATATCTCTGTCTGCATACAATATTCTCGTTATAAATGGCAAATTTGCAACAATTTTGTAAAATCTGTCAGACAATTCATTAACTTTGACGTATTTTTCGTATCTTGTGAAACGTATTGTTAGAGTACGCGCAAGATAACAGCTCGCGATTGGTGGCGCTCTTGATGTCGGCTTTATCGCGATCTCTTTTACCCGCCAAGAGATAGATAGAGATAGAAGACAAGATGTCGGCATTTGATTAGTTATTGATTTTGGTCAAGCGCAAACTTACCGTGCGCGCACTCTAACAAAAATCACAATGCCAATTAGGTAATGTCATGTTTTAAACTGTTATCTCAAGTCATCAAGGTCACAGTTTTGTCTTGTCCAATTTAAGCTTAATTAATATTGAGAAAATGTTGTTTATTTTGTAGGTAATTAAATTAGTAGTAGTGGATTTGTATGAAATACATAAATCATATATCTTACACTACTAGCTATCAAAGTCAAATAAAAACTGAAAATATTTTACGAAAATTTTAAAATTACATGTGTATTGTTGCTGGCCAAAGAATTGATTGATCTCCTTTCGTATAAGTTCACTAACATACATCAAAGTTAGTGAATTGGACGGCTGGACCTCGTTTGATAAAAATTAAATGAATTAGCAGTTCTGACTACATTTTTTAGGTTATATAAGCGTGTTCGATAATTAAATTTTATTTGCGTGGTGATTGATTGTGCTCAAATTTCAATTATTGGATATCTCGTTGCAAATATCTTAACACACACACTACCATGTGCGTATTATAGGCACAGTTTTAATAATAATAATAACTATATACACATCCAAACAATATTTGATTAACACAGATACATAATAATAGTTAATATTTTATACTTTTTTGTCTTAAAATTAATTCATAATAATAGGACGAAATGCGCTTTTTTATAGTGAGCGACAACTTTAAAACTTTATTTTCTAGTAAACCTAAAATAATGATATTTTGAAGGTGAATTAATTTTATTTTAACAACGGGACCTAAATGATCATTTTTAACCAAAAAAATTTGTGAGAAATGTAATCATTTTAACAAAAATGTAATTATTTTAACAAAACTTGAATATAGTAAAAGCTCCATAATCGCCGGGGAGACGTTCTGTAAATGTGCCGCGAATATGGAATGGTGTTTTATATGGGATCATATGGAATACGTTCTTGGATGAAAAAATGGAAAACAAATCCATTTATGAAAAAAATAAATCAATTGAAGTTTTGTGACCAAATGTTGTTATTTTTTTCTTGTTTGACAGATTTGAAAGCTTCTTTAATTCGGAGTGATATTCAGCACTGGCATTCTTAAACCTTTATTTTATTACATCACATACCTCATATACTATTCCATTCCATTTGAATTTCGGCAAAATTTGCAAGTGAAAGTATATATTTGATATGTATTACGTTGTTTTCGGCATTTAGATTCGCGGATAACGAAATCTTTAACCTCGAATAAAGGCAATGAGTAGGAATATTTTGACAAATAAAGGAGGCGCGAATAAGGAGCTTTTACTGTAGTGGGTGGGTAGAGCTAGTACTGTATGTGGTGTACTTACGAATCCTATAGTTTTTAAATCAAAGTATAGTATGATAAATGAAATACGGGATACTCAATCTTCGGCCTAGCGTGCTTCAATATCACATAAAATATCACTCTCTTTTGTTGCAATGGGATGCAATACTATTTTAATTTAATTATTTATTATTTCATATCATTTACATTAATTATCATTATTGTAATGTTTAATTTTCAATAAATTATTTCAGTTTGTGCATGTGAAAGAGTACTTTTATTTTGTTTTTACCATATTTAATTTTATATCACTTTATTTTTTTTATTTTTAATTGCTTCATTGGCCCTGTCGTTAGCTGATTCGGGGGGCTGGCAATGTCCAATCGGCCTTGGGCGGTAAAAAAGTACATTTTAAAGCTTTTCTTTACACTAATAAGCGCTACGTCCAGTTTATAGCATAAGTCTAAGTTACCGAGGTCATTATAAATAAATAAATTATTATCTAGAAACAGACACTGCCAATGACTTTGACCTATCAAGATCTTTCTTTTGCTGAAGTACTTCAGCCACAGAAAGTGATAGTAAAAGATCAACATCATCTTCATCATATCAGCCGATGGACGTCCACTGCAGGACAGAGACCTTTCGTAGGGACTTCCAAACATCACTATACTGAGCCACCTGTATCCAGCGAATCCCTGAGACTCGCTTGATGTCGATAGTCCACCTGGTGGAGAGTCGGCCAACACTGCGCTTACTAGTGCGGGGTCGCCATTCCAGCACTTTGGGACCCCAACGTCCATCGGCTCTTCGTACTATGTGCCCCGCCCATTGCCACTTCAGCTTCGCAACTCGCTGAGCTATGTCGGTGACGTTGGTTCTTCTGCGGATATCCTCATTTCTGATTGGTAAAAGATAGTCTTATTATTTTTGGCCGCCATTCAGCAGTTGCCCAGAAAAGCTCTTGTTGCAGTGACCAGAATCTTCAACAGGGTACTCCGCACTGCCCACTTTCAGGATACGTGGAAAAAGGGGAAAATCACCCCCCATCTCCAAACCAGGGAAAGATCGAAGACGGGCTGAGAACCATCGGCTCTTAACGTTACTGCCGCTCATCGCCAAGCTGTTCGAACGTCTGCGCTGCGAAGGCTATTATCCCACATCCAACTGCTGTACGAGCAGTTTGGCCTCTACAGCAGCCACTCCACGATGCTCCAGCTGGCACGAGGTTTCCATCATATCGCCAGCGAAAAGAACAGAGGGCTCTGCACTGTCAGGGTCTTCCTAGACATCGAGAAGGTCTTCGACCTTGTGGAGCTTGCCGGCCTTCTGGCGAAGCTTCTCTCAAACACTACCGTGCCATCAGTGCTTGTGCGACTAGTGATGTCCTACCTTTCGAACTTTTTACGTCTCCTAGTTGACAGAGCGGGCAAATTACGTAATACCAACATCATGCCATCAGTAGATATCGTGGAGGATTATGTTTATCTTGGATCTCAGATTTGCAGTGATGGCAGCTGTATGCCAGAAATAAAGAGACGCATTGCGATGGCGAAAAGTGGCATGACCCGATTGAACTAAATCTGGAAGAATAGAGGCATATCAAACAACACCAAGAGTCGCCTTGTCCGTGTCTTAATATTCTCGATTTTTATGTATGGAGTAGAAACTTGGACCATAAAAACAAGAGAAAGGCTTAGGATAGACGCGTTCGAGATGTGGTGCTGGAGGCGCATGTTAAGAATACCTTGGACAGCTAAGCGCACAAACGTGTCTATTCTATCGCATCTCGGAATCAAGGTTAGGCTTTCCTCCTTATGTTACCAACGCGTACTAGGGTATTTCGGGCACATTATACGGGTGACTACAGTTTGGAGAAGTTAATAATAACAGGCATCACTGACGGGAAAATACCGAGGGGCCGCTCACCAACAAGATGGGCTGACCAGCTGAAGGAGGATAAAGGGACGAAGTTCTACACTATAGCAGCGATGGCCACCAACAGAAGCCAATGGAAGGCGTGGACCTGCAGGAGGCTGGGATCTACCAGGACCACGATCTTCAGTAATGAAGGAACGACTATAGAGAGATAGGAGGACGCGGATTCTCAGCTACTTTATGTGCAGGAATACGAGGGCTGCCTTTTAAGTCGTATCGTTTGCTAACATCCCATGATTAAAGAAACATATAGCATTTTTATCTTCTAGAATTTAGAATTCGAAAACAAAACAATGTTTTCAGAATTTCGAATAGTTTTATTGTATCGTCTATTCAAAGGTGACAAATAGGTTGTGAAAAAAAGAAATATCTAAGGAAAATTTGCGTGCGATAATTTTCTAAGGGGATTATCGCAACTTCAGTGCTTTGAGAATATCACATTTGGGTTTAGTGATGCCGCACCATGTCTTAGGGCTGTAGAACGCTGGTATTTAGAATTTCAGCGAGGGCACTCAAGCCTCAGTGACAAGCGACGTGAACATCGTCAAAAAACCATTACGTAAGAGAATATCGAAGCTCTGCGGCAGCTTATCTTCGAAGATCGTCATAGTTATGACATACCGTGAAATAGAGGCCTCAATGGGCATTTCACCATACCAGAACCAAAACGGAATAAACTACCGATTATCCCTACTGCTGCTTCAATGTCTAAGCTCCGGTGCGTAAATAGACAGTCATTATCAACCCACATTCGGCTCACTGCTGCACATTGCTGCATGGAAAATTGTATGCATTGTGAGACTGACGGTGCGTGCGTCGCCCTCTTTCGTTATTCGTTTCAACGCAACCCACTATTGAGACATCACTCTTGGTTGCATAGGTAAATTGTTTCCCATATTATCATTACTTAGCAATTTTATTGGTTTCCCAGAGACCAGTTCCCTAATTTATATAGCGTTAAAATAATGTAACAATTATTAATTGACGATTAAATATAACCTTAAACGTTTGATTGGATAAAATATTATTTTAATTTAACCTAGAGATACAAGGACGCTGATGACGATTTATGTAAATTACCAAATAGTTTTATGCAATCAAGTAACTTAATATTATGTAAATATTGATAAATCAATCGCAAAAATCAAAGTTATATAAACGAGTAGCCTGTACAGTTGTAGTTCGTGCCTAGCTAGATTTACCTACATAGTAAAATCTTTACCCATCTTTCAACGAACAAAATATTGTATCTATCTAAGTCGGCTTACAGACGACAATTTTACGTGATGAACGCTCAAAAATAAAGTTCCAATACGTTAGATTTTCGAAATGCACAACTATAAACTATTTACTAACCTACTTTATCATAATCTGACGTGCTGTGCACCAATATTAAGGGCTCATACTTGGTGGAGGTAATCAACAACGTTCAAGGTATAGTCCCTTATACTAATCTGACGCGCTCGAGTAACTGAAAAAATCCCCTCTTCGGCTCTCCCCTTCTATCAGTAGTGTGCGTCGTACCCTAATAATCAAAATCAATACGCGTCATGGCTTTTCTTCATTGCCACAGCGCGTTGAGATCAAATAGCATGTCAGCCACGATAAGAATATCGCTATTTGGTCTTTCTGTGATTGCCGCGTCGTGCGCGTTTTCATTAGAGCCATAACACAAATTTCGCCATGTGGATGTTTTACTGTGACCACAACGCGTTGTGAGCTATTTTTCCGCTCACTGAGCGTTTTCGATCTTTGAGCGTAACATACCTATTTTAAAATAATAACTCCTCTGATAAATATTTCATTACATTTTTATAGTAATTAGGTCTTTTAGAATTTTTAATTTCACTCTACTCATTCGGAATGGGACTCTCTGTCGTGCTTGTGGTCGGCGTTAATCGATTCTTAGGACGTTACTTAGGACAACGATATTTTGTAGTATTTTTTTAAAATTAAATCACAATATAGGTAATATGTATACAGTATGTCACAATAGCAACATTTGTCGCCTCTGTAGCTACGTAAGACTTAACTGTTCTAGTTCACCAATGCATATTCTCTGTCTTATCAGATATTATCTACTAGCGGACCTGGTCAAGCTTCGCTTTGACCTACGTGCACTTCTTCCCTGCCCACCCTACACCTACCCTACCCTACCCATAACCAACCCTACCACTACCATACTCCAATCTCACCCTACACCCACCCTACCCTACCACTACCCTACTCCAATCTCACCCTCCACCTGCCCTATTCTACTCCACCCAACCCTATCCCTACCCTACCCCTCTTTTAAGTTTTATAACGAATCGTTTTTACGAGTATAGAAAAGTGTTGTTTTAAGACTTTTCTTTTAATAAATTGGTATTTTTTATATTACACAAACCTTGTCCTTACAATAACGAATACATAAAACAAGAATAATCCAATTAGGTGCAGTCGTTCAAAAGTTATGGGCGTAGTATACCTACATTTCAATGATCCATTTTAATTTAGATAGATGAGGTTTATTTTATTTTATTTAACCAAGTAACATTGCCATTATTTATATAAAATATCGCTATAACACTCTCGATCTAGATTTTATTCTATAATTGCTATGTTTAGTTGTAAGGGTAGGTACGTTGCCGTAGATAGAGCCATAACTTAAATTTATGAGAGGCATGCGTACAATAAACTTGTACCTCATCCCTCTTCATTCTTAAGCTGGATTTTCACTTAACATCAGGTGATATCGCAGTAAAGTGATAAGCATTCATTTACACGAGCAGCAACTCTACCAGCGACCGCAGTCGGCTGCAGTCAGCAACGTCTCGGCGGCAGCCAACGGCAGTTGTCGGTAGCAGCTGCCGCTCATGTAAATGAACACTTAGGTTGTATGCCATATATGGTTATGAGATAGTAATTAAAGGTATGTATTATTATTGTTACCTATGTATGCATTCCATAGTGTAACAGTAGTAAAGGAATGAGAGAGATATAAACAGTTATGTAAATATATCTACGTATAAGCAACGGTTACCTACCGAACTAAGTGTACCTAGATTTAAATACGTAGAGCACGTGGTAAAATGTCGGGTGAATAACTAATAAGTAGTTGATAATTTCGTAAAAAAAAATATAAAAATACAAAAAAAGTTACGACTACTCTATCTACTTTATTAGGGTTATGTGCGTACCTAGTTAAAAATGAAAAAATAATATATGACATTAATTAATTTAATATACCTACAGCTACTATTTTCTGTCCGTTGTTACAACTTATTTTTTCAGTGCTCCGTTCGTCTGTCTGTGTCTGTATGTCCGTCTGTCCGTCCGTCTTCTGTCTATCTGTCTGACTAGGTAAAGTATCTGCATTAACACGCCAAGAAAGTCGTAAAAGAAAATTTAAGTAGGTAAGTACCTACATGTGAAGTAAAGATAATTTATTTTCTTAATTTATGCTATAGTGTGGAAAGTCGTTGGACAGGTTTTTAAAAATACTTATTATAGATATGTTGAAACTTATTTTCTATTCAGGGATCTTTTTGTGAAATATTATGGAACTAATTTTCGTTACGACCAAGTGTGTTTTCACATGTGTGTTTTGTGTCTCTCTCTGGTTGTTTATGGACAATTGAAAAAAATCACAGAAGAAACGATCGGACCAACACAAGTACCTAAACATTTAAAGAGTTGTAACTTGTCGGTACGGAATACATGACGGAACTACCTACAACTGCGGAACCCTACACTACACGTGGCCTGAAACGCACTTTTTAAACTTAATCTTACATTCTGAGATCACCTACTTACCTACCTAATAATATCTTCTTCCATCTTTCTTCTAAGCAAACTAGGTATATATAGAAAAAACTGCAAGTAGGTACCTACTGCTTTCAATTTTATTTAGAATAAGTTCTTATTAATCTTATAGAAAAATCTAGAAACTCAGCAGCATATTAGCATAGCATATTTTAATTATTTTTTGTTGTTACTTGCCACTAACATAAAAAAGAAGTGCTTTTACTTAAAAATAAAGATCTTTCGTTCTTTTCTTTTCTTTCTTTCTTTATATTATACAATATTTGATACGAATTATACTTATCTACCGTTATATTTCTTTTTCTATTAGGTACTAGGTATCACATAGTTTACTGTCTTAATAAATAAGTATGTATCGTAGTTTTAGTTCCGTAGCCATGATTAGGATAGGATCTGCCATTGAGTGAGATGAAGACCTTGAGAGAGATATTTTTTTACCTAGAAAGTAAGTAAATCACTATTGGACGAGGAGCCTGGGGCTGTATCCAAGTGGTATGTCGATTATCTTTCTACAAACGTTAACGCTTCGATAACTAACAAAATGACTATGGATCCGATCGACAACTAGATCACGGGACTTGTCGATAGTGAATGTCATTCCCATACATTTTTTAGTTTTCGAAGAGTTAGCGTTTTTAGAAAGAGAAACGACGTGTCACATGGCTAAGGCCGCTGATACGCCCAGACATACTTCATGCTATGAAGGCGAAAAGTTTGTGACAGCCCTAACTATAGGTAGATAGAGCCTCAATAGCTCAACGGTAAAGCGGTCGGATTCATCACCGAGGGGTGGTGGTACGACCACCGCCCCGTTGGTCTATTGTCGTACCCACTCCTAATATAGTATTTCCGGACTAGTTAGAGGGGATTGAGAATATTGGTCATGATACAAAGATATGGCAAATATTCTTTTTCAAATGCGGGGTAGCTAATTATTGAGTTTAGATTGTGATGGATTAGGTAGCTGATTTCAAGGATCCAGACTATCAACCGTCCAATATTAATCATATTAATGAACAATAGTTGGAATATTAATATTCCAACTATAGCGCATTGTTTTACCGACATGATTTTTCATATTATATCATCGGCATATTAAATAAACAATGTTCCCAGTCGCCAGTCCCAACTTTATGGCTACGCACCGCTAAAGATCTAAGTTTCAGGTCCTTTAGCGAAGGGTTAGGACTGGCGAAAGGTGACATAACTCCTCAGGATTTCCTTTGCTAATTCCTAATGAATTTCCCATGATTGCTAAGGTATGTATGAGCATGGGCTTCCAAACCTTAAACCTTCATAAAATTATGTATGTCTGGCTATTGCAGGCCCTTTTTCAATATAAGAATGCAGCCGTAGTATTTATGAAAAATAAAATGTAAAAATTAAAATGTAATAGTAGGTACGAGTATATAGGATGTACGAGTAGGTGGAGATATTCGTGTATTATTATTTTTATCAATACTGGGAATATGTGTTGCGTATAATATCATCAAAGTTAATGATTATTTGTTTTTATAAATATAACTAAGGGTTTCGCCACACAACGGACGGAATGTGACGGTGTCTCGACTATAGTTAACACTGTAACCGTGCCATTACCCAGGGGTACTAGAGTACCCCAGTAAATATTAAATTCCCCTTTTTTTTGTTCATAATAACCTCCATAGACTTTCATCAACATCAACTTACATAGACTTTCATCGCACTGATTTCGTTTATAATATAATTAATAGTTTTAACAGTTTTGGCTTGATAGATGTATTTTTAGTACTTTAATCATGAAACTTTTACATTTTTCACATAGAAAGTGTGATTTACCTTATTTTGACACGGAAAAAATTAATATCTTTTATATTTGGATTCTGGAAGAAATCCGTTAGAAATAGTTTTCGCTACTTTTTAATATTTTCTGTAATTGTACCAGGGTATATATGAATAATAAAAAACACGTCAAACAGCTATATTAGCTAGTGGTTATATTACAACGTCTTACTTCTCGCCACCGTCACATTGACGTCCCGCCCCGTCCGCTGTCTGGCCTATCCTTAACTAAACATACACTTACAACACAACGATACCAGTATAATAACCCAAAAAGTACAAGTCTACTAAAATAATTATAATTAGAACTAATGTCGAAATTAAAATATATGTCTAGGTAATTTTTAGATAATAAAAAGAAATAATATGGAGGTATTGAAAGAATTTGACGATTTTTTACAGTTTTATGCGGTGATATTCACAATATTTATTTTAGAAAAAACAACTTACAAAGTTTATTTGTAACAACGCCATCCAAATCTTTATTTATGTAGCATTTGTTTAAAAGTGTTTTTGTAACCTAGTAGGAACTGCCTTATAATAGCAACAGGCTTTATTTAACAAGTAGGTATTTATGACAGTTTTTATAACCTCTTTCTTTTGTTTTGTTAACACATATTTAATTATATTATTTGGATTAAAAACAAAATAAAAAATACAAAAACAAACTTATTTAGGATAGCGATGATCGACGATAGTTCGCTTAGGCTTTTGTTCGATTTTGTTATTTTTTTAAGATACTGAACGCATCTTATAAAAAATAATGAAATAAATTATGATTTTTTAGTAGAAAATAAAATGTAGTTTTAAGACTACAGTGTAAGATAAAACAAAACAATGGAAATTCATAACAGATTACTAATATAATTGGAAATTTAAAATGTTTCGTCATCAGCGTCATTTAATTTTTGTCCAATGTCACTGAAATACCTTCACCATTGTAAATCAAGTGATTAGTGAAAATTGGGCCAATCATAGTTTAAAAGATATACCTAGCCATTTGATATCAAAGTAATATCTACAGTAGTACTGGAAGCAAATTCATCATAAACCACGTTTTGGTGTAAATGAGAAACTATTTTATCACTCACTCACTCACACAAAACTTTTTTTTTAAAGAATGGGAAAAGTAAAGGAAGATAATATGATACCGCATGAATTCACATCACTAAACATGCGCTGATTGATGCCTATATCGGGGTATTATTTCATTTATTATATGAAAGTGTCGACAGTTTGATTCTAAAGAAATATTTTAATTAAATATGTACTGTCGTAATTTACAATATTTTGTCCAGGGTTGGATTCTGAAGTTTCTCTTTGTTTTGAGTATTTTTCTAATATATTGTCGATGTGGAGATGTAGGAATTTATTTGTTTAAAAGTCGATATTCTAAATATTTCTTTGCATTCTCTGCGATAATCAAACGTTAGATTCCTGAAGGTTTTTCAATTTAAATCTCTAAGAGATTTCGACTTTAAGCCATCAAGGATAATTCTACTGCATGTAGTAGAAGTATCCTCTATGAGATATAACATATTCTTGTTTGTCGCTGCGCTCTTGACAGAGCGGTCGTGGTCTTTAAGACGTTTTGGAGGCAAATGTAATACGCCTCACGAGCATCCGCCACTTCTTCCTTTGTGTAGTGAGTCGCGTACATTCATGCAAGGGACCGGATACAGCAGATTTAATCTGGTCGGTCCATCTCATGGGTGATCTTCCGCGTGGCCTAGTTCCCTCCACCTTCCCTTGCACAACAAGGCGTTCGATACAGTCATTCCCTCGCTGGGAAACATGTCCAAAAAACTGAAGATATTACATTAGATATTGTTACATGCAACAATAAACTGATTTCGTGAATTTTCGATTCCAATCATCGTAACACGTATACCTTAACTATACGCAGTGGCGCTGTAGTACTCCACGCATGTTTTGCCATGACGACACATTAACAGGTCCCACCCAATTGATGATTCACGTTGAGAATTTAATTACGAGCATGTATGGGTAATCGTAAATTGCCTTAAGGTTAGCTTAAACGGACGCGTGCTGGATCTAAGCTCTTTAACGCCTTTCCTGTGTGGCGCTGCAGTGGACCGTTAAAATAGGGTGATATTGAGAAATCTTAAACGCACGTAATATTGGTTGCAGAAAAAGTAATACTCAAAACCAGCCTTAAACATACTCGACTTGTGTCGTGCTTTGTGGTAGTGCCGCGTTCGCGTGAGATCCTGTATTCACAAAGTCATGCTGGCTTGAGTATGGATTAACTATGGATTTTTCTAAAAAGTAGCATATTAATCTAAATATAATCGAACTTTCAAGTAAAGTAAAATTGAAATAGTGATAATCTTAACAAATTATAATATTTTAACGTTTAACGTTTTTCGTCAAGTTTGACTATTTGCAAAGACTCTACCACTGGTTCTGAAGCAGGTTTAGCTTAAAAGAGCCGGTAATACACAATATAAAAATAACAGGCGCTCTTTTAAGAAATCATTCATTATTATAATTTACAATTTGTTAAGATCATCACTATTTCAATTTACTTTTAATTATATTTTTTTTTAATTTAATTAAATAAATGAATTTCTATTTAGTCTATCTTCTTTTAAAAAAATTATAACAATCATAAAAATATCACGCAACAAGTGACCTTTTTAGAGTTGAAAAAAACCTACATCCAAAAGTGATTTTTAGCTCGAGGTACTTGTTTAAAAATGGGGTTGTGTGGTTAAGATTTTTTGCAACATTTTTACAATTTATCGACCAAAACATTTTGCGCATGGAATGTGACATTTTTAATGTGGAAGGAAAATTTTCGAGTCTCCCAACCTAACATATATTTGAGTTTCTCCTAAAATTCATAATTTTAATAAAAAAATATTAACATGATTTTGTACGATATAATAAGATTTTCGTATATTGAACGAATGTCTAAAGCCATTTGATGAAACAAATTATTAATAGGAAAATGATACATCACATATAAAGAATTTTATTTGTCTAAGTATCTACTTAATTTGTAATTTGTTGTTACCATAACATTATAGCTATCACAAGAAATTAAATTATAATCTCTTAGGTTAAATCTATTTTATAGGAAAGTTATAAGATAATAATGAATAATGCGTTGATTCGTTGTCTGAATACGTTTTCATCTAGTTTTAGTATACCCTATACAGGTAAGTAAAAGACTGAAAATATATATAAATATTGAGGTTATAAGGTATTAGAGATATTACGTAGTTTGACTACTAATAACATCTCCGCAGTGACGGCAAATTCATCAATACTTAATTAATTACTTATTTATAATTATTAAAAAAACTAAGTCACAGTAGACTGTGACTAAGTCGTTTGCGTCTTTCTGTCAATAAACTCGAATGCTAATGAACGGATTTTCATGCGGTTTTTACCTATAAAGAGTTATTCACGAGGAATAGTAGATATTAACAACGGTGTTTACAGATTAATTTGAGGAGTCATCATAACTAAACAATATCTAATCTACCTATCAGCAAGATGATAAATAATATTGTTATTTTCTCTAATAGGGACAAAGATGAGTTCAACGATCAACTACTTATAATTATATTTAATTGATAGATTAAAAATATGTGAAGCAAAGTTCAAAAGTCAAAAGAAAATGTTTTAGAGATTTATTTTACTAAAATAGAACAAGGTTCCATCTATTGCAACCTATTTTTGCCGTCACTTGCGAAAAAGCTTGGAATTAGGCTGGTGGCAGTGAATGAGGGAGCAAAGTGTTACATTCCATACGCGAAACATCGTAGACAGTTGATGATTCAGAAGATCAATACCATCTGATACCAGTGACATAACAATAGGGTGGTAAGGTTCATAGAATGCCACGGGTCAGAACGAAACTTTCTCAATCCCAATGCCGGTTGTAGATCTAGACGCACGAAATCTTCTTCTAGAATTTTACGACCCTGACGACGACAGAACGACCGACAACGCTCCCAGGCAACACAAACACAAGCTACACAGCGTCTTCGCCGGCGAAGACGAGGTCCCCGATATCTGACATCACCCGGACATGAGCTTTTTAACTCACGATCTCTGATACACTCAGGCCAAAACACCCTTCCCGAACGGCCGTCTAAGCCGAGGTCTGAGTCTCAGAGGAGACGCCCTTAGAGTTGACGCCCTTAGAGAGTCTACTACGCCCATCTACTCTGCCCTACGGGCCCCATCAGGCAATGCTTCTGCATTCGCCCAAACCCCCCGGTGACGCCGCTGAGGTCCCATAAGGAGCCTACGGCACTTACACAATCAGGAAGAAAAAAAGGCAAAACAAACTACACTTCCAGATGACATTAGAAATCAGCGTCTTTGTCGGCGAAGAAATATTTTCTAACGTCATCCGGACGGTGGACATCCATTCACGATCACGAGAGCGTCAAAACTGGTACACTTAGGCCAGAACACCCTTCCCGAATGGCCCTCAAAGCTGACGTCCGTGTCTCAGTGGAGTCGTCGCTCTTAGAAAGTCGTACCGCCCATCTCTTCTGCTTCTGCCTTCGGGCCCCATCAGGCGATGCTTCTGCACTAACCTAGAACCACCGGTGACGCCTGATGTCTCATCAAGCAACTTGTGGCACCTACACAATTCGAAATACAAGAAACAGTCAAAAAGGGCTGCCACTCGACATGTTGTAAGACCTGAACTAATCTGCGACATCTAAAAAGAAAATACTAGGTTTCTAGGAGCCAATTCTCCACGGATCTCACATGGTTTAGTTATGCCACTGATTCTATACTATCTGATCTGATATTTATTCTATTAATTATGTTTTGGTCGATTAATCCTTACTTAACTACTGTTTTATTAGTGCGTAATCTTATACCTATTATGTATTTGCAATGTAAATTCTTAATTGTAAAAATATATATATATTACATCGTATATATTATAATGACCGACAAAGAATTCGCATCTTTTAGCTGGTGGGTTTATTGATTTGAAACTTTGTGGCAGTTGAGCAGAAACAACAATAAATTTATATTGCTAAATGGAAATCGGAACATTCTCAAGAGATAATGTCTCGTTGAACATATATAGACGGCATTGCTGATAAAGATCGAACTTTGTCGGTTTTTTTCTTAAGAAATAACAGAATAATTTTACCATTCATGATTTATTTTATTAAGGTTCGTGGTTTTTTGTTATTAGATTAGATTCTACGAAATATAGTTTTGTTTTGTATCGTACCTACGTAAACACTTAGTTGTGTTGTATAAATTATTTTAATTTTAGTTATGATTTAGGTAGATTTGTTTTAGATTTGATTAATAAAATAAATATATTAATTGACTATAATAATTATTATTTTATTATTCGGTAATTATTTTGAAACAAGGTTGTATTTATCTATTTGTACCAGTTATTTTATAATTACCAGAAATAAATTTTATTTTGTTCAACCTCACTCACTAGTTTGTTTTCACAGATTACCTCATTCTTTCGTGTAAGCGATATTCTAGTTCACCTCTATCTCTTTCTACCTAACACGATACTATATAAAGAAAAAGATAGAGGTAAATTATGGTAACCTCGTTTTAAAAACACCTTTAATGATAAGCACTACTATAATTAGTTTTAAATCTTTTATATTCTATATACTATTTATATCTATATCTCAGAAACTACTGATCCGATTTGAAAAATTATTTCAGTGTTAGATAGCCCATTTGTCGAGGAAGGCTAAAAGCTATATTTTATCCCTTTATTAGTACGGGAACGGGAACCATGCGGGTAAAACCGCGCGGCGTCAGCTAGTAGAATATAAAAGATTTCAACGCGTCCGGAACACTAAATAGTGAATAGTCATGTGCCACACTGCAAATGGTAAAACACGCTTCATCAATAAGTTTACCAAAAATAAATTTTGTTTTGTATGTATTTTCTCAAATTACCATAATTATCATGACCATCATCATCATTATTATCAGCCGATGGATGTCCACCGCAGGACATTATGCCACTTGTAAGTACTAACCTAGCTCTTATCAAGCTGACTCATGATTATCAGCTCATTTGAACGTCTCACTGTACAAGAGTACCTATGTCTCCCTCCTAAGAGCTAAGAGCGGAGCTGTTCCGATGCAGTTAGGCAGGCAGAAAAATGTATAATGTTAATGATAATAACTGGAACAGACGGCTTAATTTTATTTTATTTATTTATTTATATAACACCACCAACTTTCCAACTGCCGGCTGCTACTGAGAATTTCTAAGAAGAATTAAGATCAGTGTGCCATGAGCTTGAACTAAATCAACTTAGAAGCTCAAGATTTGCTACACAAACATTGGACCGATAAGGCAGAGCAGAGAACTCAATATAGGTGTGTAAATCTCTTAATGAAGACGATGGAGATGACATGGCAACCTAGCAGAATCAAGACGCGATGCAGTTTTACTAGGCCTTTAATTTAAGGTTATTTCTATTATGCTGACAATATTACCTACTGTATTACTGCAGTTTTAAACGCATGGTTGACGATAGATGTATAAGCTCATAAATAGACACAGGGCAACTTATTGTAGGACGTATGTTTAGCAGGGATGTTACGGAGGTAACTTTATCGGAACCGATGGCCGAGTCGGAGTTTTTAAATTTAATTTATCGGAATCGGAACCTGAGTCGGAGAAAGGGCCAGAAGTGATGGCAGGAGAGAGATTTTTTTATTTAAAGACCATCAAAACATTATTCAGTCGATTTTTTTTTTAATTTTTTAATTATAAAATAAAACACAAACAATAAAAAAATATAAAAACCCGTTTATAATAGTAGACGCAGGCCGCCACCGCTATGTTATGCTTCGATCTCCGATTTAAAAGTGTCGGAGCCGAAGTCAAAAGTTCCGACTTAACGGAGCCGAAGTCGAAGGTCCGTAACATCCCTGATTCTAATATTGTAGATTGACCCTGAGTTCGGTATTGAAGGCCGTGGGTTTGATTCCCACATCTAGAAAGTATTTGTACGATGAGCAAAGGCATCAGATAATTAAATATATTTTTTTATTTATTTCAGGTACAAAAATTAGAATATCTAAGATAAACGCGAAACAGCCAATAATTCAAAAACACTAATGAAGGTAATTTTGTATAGAAAATGACAAGCAATAGTAATTTCAAATTTTAAATCAAGAACTTTTATGGAAGCCTTTACGTTTTTGGTAGAACCGTCGATTGACAATTGCGTGATGTATGACTGACAACTGTTATTCAAATTATTTAATAAGTATGGCTGTAAGAAATTCGATTTATATGTAAAGACAATGACGTGCAGGAGATATTTAATCAGGGTGGCCACTAGACATGCGAAATAAATTAAAAAAATCTTTAGTACGGGAGTTTGCTAAGACTTAAGAGTATCTAGGGCAGACAGTACATTTTTACATCTGTGGTGTGGTATGCCAATGTGTATAGAGTGTGGTTTCCTAATAAATAACTCTCCTATATTGTATTTTATGTGCTGTATAACGAATATCGGGTCAGCTAGTTGAATATAAGAATTTCTACTGCTTTACAGGCAAATAGACAAATTGTTTAGAACCCAATTTCTGATAGTGAAATGGAACGCAAGCCAAATATAGAAGTACATTGCGCAGTTAGAAAATCGGCGCGATTCCGGTAACTAAAGAGTCGGCCACACTGAAACGATCGAACAATCTTTACAGTCTACCAATCACGTAACGCTCTGGTTTAAGTACATTTCTTCTGATTGGTAGAAAATAGAGCTTGGTTGTTCCATGCAACGCTTCGGTGTGTCTGTTCCTGGAATATTCTAGAACCTTACGAATAGATATTGATTTTCTGTTGTTCTCTAACGACTCTAAAACAGTACTTCATTTCGTGTTTAGTCTTCGTTGGTTTTGGTTGTGCTTCCATATTTCTGTTAATATAATTTAGCTTATTGTTCAGTTTTAATAATTTAATTGTTTTGTGTGTGTGTGTCTGCGTTCGTGTGTATGGTAGAGAAGAGCACTACAAAAAGGCAGAATTTTAGTCAATGTAAGTATTGTGATGCAATAAGTAATATATATCTATGTATGTACCTATATATTAATTTCTATTTACGTGTATTATGTGTTGTTATGTTTTATTAATCATATAATTGAAGCGAATTCATTAAAGTTGTTCATTAAATGTGCTCTAAAAATCAATTTTTGCTGACCACGCCCAAGCTCTTTGAAAAATCAATATTCGCTATAAATAGCTGGACCACGCCCTGTTACCCGGACAAACTCTTGAGGAATCAATATTCGCTATAAATAACTGGACCACGCCCTGTCACCTGGACAAGCTCTTTAATAAATCAATATTTGCTATCTGGACCACGCCCTGTTACCCGGTCAAGCTTTAAAGCAATCAATATTTGATATAAATAGTTGGGCCACGCCCGGGCAAGCACTTGAGAAATCAATCTTTGTTATAAATTGTAGGAACACGCCCTGCTACCCGAGCAAGCTCTTTGAGCAATAAATTTTTGTGATAAATAACTGGACCATTCCCTGTTACCAGGACAAGCTCTTTTATAAATTTGTTTTTTGCTATAAATATATAATTTTGCTGGACTATGGCCTGTTACCCAGAGAAGCTTTTCGAGAAATCAATTTCTGCTATAAATAGCTTGACCACGCCCTGTTACCTGGGCAAGCTCTTTGAAAAATCAATGTTTTCTACAATAAGTAGGTCATCCACACCCTGCTAGCTGGGCAAGCTCTTTGATAAATATTCCGTAAATAGCTGATCCACAGCCTGTTCTCCGGGCAAGCTTTTTAAAAAAATCAATATTTCATAAACATAGGTGGTCCACACCCTGTTAACAACGCAAGTTACAGCTTGATACACGCATGCGCGTCCTTCATCGATTTATCCCAATGACCTTTTGCCTACGCCTTTTGCGCTATCTGTTACGCTAAAATGCCATTTTGCTGTTACGATATAAAGCCATTTTGCTGTTACGATAAAAAGCCTCGCTAATAATAATTTCCGTGATGAATGTTGCGAATGTATCACTTATTTATTTCTTAATTATTATTTTTACGGTGTTTTATTTTGAATCGAATAGAGACTATCTAGTACCTAATAAATCTATATACGTACCTTTTATAAAAATCAATTATCATTCTAAATTCGAATAATCTTTTGTTTTTGCTGTGCTTTACGAAACCTAAAGCCTAAAACATATATATCGAACAAATTGCGGATTGCTAATCTGAATTTGGAGTTAAATAAGGTGTTCAAATTAATGAATGATTACCAAGTTATATCATCAGGTACCTATATAGTAATTGATATGATTCTTTGTTTGTTTGTTGGACGTTCATATGCCGTTTTAATTAAAACTGGAAAGTATACCGACTTTTACATTCATAACGAAATTTAAATAAATTAGGCAACTTTAAATCCAAAATACAAACAAAGAAGAATAATAAATTTGTGTTCTTGCGAAATTCAGCCATTTTGATTTGATCAATACCACCTCACCCGGGCAAAGCTTTCAACGCATGCGCCTCATCGAACGACCCTTTGACCTTTCATACAAAGGAACTATTTATTCTTCTTTTCTATTCTCTTTCTTCATTTATTTATTCTTTGATCAACAATTTGGTAAATAACAGATTCTT
This sequence comes from Bicyclus anynana, assembly GCF_947172395.1. Classification (NCBI taxonomy): domain Eukaryota; kingdom Metazoa; phylum Arthropoda; class Insecta; order Lepidoptera; family Nymphalidae; genus Bicyclus; species Bicyclus anynana. The sequence goes on from NC_069110.1 coordinate 2,877,975, forward strand.
TTAAAATGCCCTAAAACAGCACACATGCCAAATTTTGTGGAGTTACATATGAGTATCTTCCAGACGTAATACAACTTTAATATTGCAAATATTTCGTGGAAAGAAACATATTTTTGTTAAGCATTTTCTAACCTGATTCATCTTGAATATTTGGTCATAAATGATAAAAATAAAATATTACAATAAATGTTCCAAGCGAAAGTGCGTTGCTCTTTTGTGATAGATTTGAATTTTGTATGTCTTTACGTATTTATTAATTGTTGTTTATATATAAATAAAATCTTCTCTACTTTTGCCAGCAATTTTTATTGTTGTTATATTAAATTGAAATTCATCATAATGCAAAATATTAGATCGTTTCTGAGATATCAATAAAAAAACGTCGTTTTCTTTATTTCCTTGCTATACTATATAGCTACTATTTTTAGCTATGTCCAATGTCGCAGATAGCACTACGCTTGCGCCTGATTATTGATTCCCGCAACGCCCACTAGCGATTGGAAAGTTACAGCTCCGCCTAGGTGGATTTCATAATGGAATAGGCTAGTTGACACTTTTTTTAATTGCCTTAAATTGTTCATTATGGTTTTACTAGATAAAAAATATTTATCACATTTTTTTGAATACAACATACAATACAAAAATTTAATTTTTAAATATTTTTGGACAATACTAGCCAAAACATTGTCGGCCATGATGATTTATATTTTATAGTTTCATGACGTCTCGTAAGCACTAAATCTTAACCAGGTTTAGTGTTTGTTAAAATTATTAGTTCTTTTTTGTTTGACGTTCATTCCTTTAGTACATCAAGTAACATAGTCACAAAATGGACGACAGCGTTTTGGACGTTTGGAAAAATACATACTTTACTTTACTTATTCCATGTAGTATACAAAATTAATACTGTTTGTATTAAATTTGATATGAGTCAACTACCCTATTTCGCGTATTTTGCATGCATTCTTAATACTTCTAAACAAAAATCTCAGTTAATATATTTCATTAAAAAACATTTACGTCAAGAAACCAAGGGATTAGCTGCCTCGCACCCCAAACCCCTAGACATTAAAAAAATGAAGGAGTAGTGCTACAATGTGTAGAGCTGCACGCTTGTTTGCAAACAACCCCCCCCCCCCCCCTCTAGGCCGGCTACGCCCTTGTCTACGTCTGTTTTTAACAACAAAATAACCATACATTATTCTGTTGTTTGTTTAATCGTGGTTAATTGTAATTATGTTTAAACAACCGGTTAGTTAACATGATATTTTTTTTCTAGGCAGAAAAGTATTAACAAAGGCAGTCTCCAGAAAGCAGGCTGAGAGGATAGTACTACATCTAATGGCGAATAGTCCTGGGTAAGTATGTAAACATTAGTCGTTATTGAGATTGTGACGTCAGTCTTCGTTACCCACGTACCCACCTTTCCCATCATCCGTTCTGTAATATTATAATTATAATTCATTAATATAAATCAAATTTATCAATGAAGTTTTCTTTTATAGTTTTTAAATTTTTTTAACATAAAATTTACAAGAAAGTTTGTGTATTTTTTTTTTTATATAATAATCATGTAATGGAATTTACTTTTAAATAAAATACGCTCTACAATTTAATTTGTAAATTGGTTTAATTTGTTTTAATGTATAAAATTTCAGTTTGAAGGATTCAGAGGCAGATGTGTCAGTCAGCCAGGTCAGAGACATTGCGCCCAGGATCATGATGCCAGCTGCACAGGTTGTTCCACCTCTGAGCATCACTCGACGAATACTCACAAACAACGCTGAGGTGACCTTTCTTATTTCTATCCAGGACCTCTAGCCATGTTACAGATCGAATATCTATCTACAAACGCTAACGCTACGAAAACTTAAAACTGTATGGGGATTTCGTTATCGGTAGGTCACGTGATCATTGATCAACCTGTCATCGGAATTCAGAAATCAGATTCTCATACGTTTTTAAATTTTGGATGACTTCGCGTTTTTATACAAAAATATGATGGCTGTAACATGGCTAGACACCCATTTAGCATTGCTGGAAAAAGCTTATTTGCAAACCCTATATATCAAGTTTTATTGCTGCTGCAATCTTCAGATAACCATAAAGATTACAGTGTACTTTTCATTTACAGGTGACGTAAGAGACGTGAAATGGATTGGAAAAGAAAGAGATTCGATGTTGACGTGAAGAATGAATGGTAGAAGAAAGCGAGAAGATGATGACGTGAAATTAGAAGCTTCCATTGTTTTTCAAGCATTATTTTAAAGCTGCCATTTTAACGGTTTCCCTCGTTTATTAAAAAGTCTGTAACAGGAATGCAGATGACAGATTTTGCGTCGATATATCCTATTTAACCGTTTTATGAACTACTTACATTAAATTTATACTTCCTCTCTCGTAATTAAAATTTGAAATACCTAACTTATAAATTGTCAATTTCAATCTTGCTAAATTTATCTATGGAAATAGTTTTAATTAAATTACCGTCTTGTTGCTGAATTTTAATATTTGTTTAAGAATTGAACTGACTTGAAAATCATTAAATTACAAAATTTAGTTAGCTGTCAGTTTGTAGATTTAAATTGGCTGCCTGACTTACTCAAATAAGTATCTAATATTGAGGATCTTTTCGTAGACAGACAAGGAAATAGACGACTGATTGGTGTTTCTGTCAAAAGATATTCAATTTATATATTTCAAAAATATATTTTTAATTAACTGGTTACTTGATTTGCAATAAGCTGAGGATTTAAATGTGCTCACTATGTTTACTTTATATTTTTTAATAAAAGCATAATATAATAATAATCAAACTTGTTTGTCAATTATGGTCTTTTGCCTGAAAAACTGCACCGAGTATCAAATTGCCTTGTTTGGTTTTTTTTTAAAAATTCCACGGATAAGTTGTTAACTTTTTTGAGGTTATTCGACGGTTGCTATCTATCCGTCTACTACTTTCTCTGTCTACGCTTAATATCGACTTAATTATTATCGATCGCAAGTCTATAGCATCTGCATTCTTAAATCAAATTTGACTCTCCAAAAGATTTCCTAAAGTAAGCCTACTAGGAATAATATTATTTGAGTTTATGCTCATTTTTAACAGTTTTTGTTACCGAGAACAATCTCAATAAAACGGTTTTTTTGTATGTTACTCAGTTTTTACCAAATTAATGACAAAATTCTAATTTTTGATAATAATTTTCATTTATAGTACAAAATAAATATTTCACACCGTTATTATCTGGCCACAATTCTGAAAGCTATATAAATTGTTAAGTTTTAAAACAGCTATAATCTAGCATCTAGATTAGCAATCCCTTCTTGACTATTCTGCCTTCCGGTAGTGGAGTGTCTAAAGACAGGCTTCAACAGGGAAAACCAATCAAACAGAAAGTAATTAATATAAATTTAGTCAGTTCAGTTCAGACTTCAGATCAGATTTCAGATTTGTGAACGGATTTCTAACGGAGTTTGCATATACTTACAAAACCAGTCTAATCTTTCTTTATAAATTAATTTTGTTTTACATAAAATCATAAATATGTCAATCGCAAGGTATGTATTGTTGAAAATGTTTATTTTTATTCCTTTTGATATTGATTTGCATTGTTAGGTGTTGATATAATATTAAAATGTAAAAAAATGATATGAGCGTACAGCATAATGAATTTTATTATTTTTTAATTATATTTTCAAAATATTAGCATTTTAATAGTACCGAACATTTTTACTATGTTTGTGATTTAAGTAAGTGTCTATAATGTTTTCCACAGAAACGATGATTTATTTACATAATTACAACGATGAAAAATAATTATTATTATTTATCTCAAATGATTTTGAAGTCAATGATTTATAACGTTTTTTAACCTTAAACTATTTATTTTTAATTCAAATCTTGACATTTTTTATTAAATTTAAAAAGAATATTTAAAATGTATTTAGTAATAAATGTATTTTAAATAAGAAAAAGAGAAAGGAGATCTCTATTGTTAGTGGGGTACGTAGCACCGAATTAATATTTAATGGTTAAAAAAAATATATAGGACGTAGGCTTGTTACTTTTAAGTTTAAGAAAATCAAGCCCTCGTACAATTTAAGTAAGATTTTTTCATAATATATTATAATTTATTTGTGTATTTATTGAAATTTTATCGGATATATATTTAGCGCACCCGGCAACTTATGTTAAATGTTTTATTGTTATACAAGAATTCAATATTCTTGTATTTTTTATTTGAGCGATTATTCTGAACAACAAAGGTCCATAGTCTTCCCATAAGTAGATACTTTGGGCTATAAACTGCCCAATGAAATAATTTGTACTAAGTGCACGTTGTCTTCCCGACGTTAACTAGGATTACTTAGGGCTAATAATCAAATGGCTATCGCATATCTTTTGGACCAAATACTCATTTGCTATCTGTTAAATTTTCTTAGACACGTATGTAGTTTTTAAGTAAAGAATAAACTTTAATTAAATTTTTAACCGTAATTAAACCATTATTTAAATTGAGCATAATGTAAAAAACTGCTGGAATATTTTTTTTAACAAAATATAGAGCTTACCTTTCCGTTCAATTTTATAATAAATTGCCTATTCAATTCGTTTATTCTCTAAAAAGCTAAAAAATACCCTGTTTACTTAAATGCACTTATAGTTACATTTACAGCTCAGTTTAGCATTTTTGGCTTTTGTTTATATTATCTAACTATTTTAATTATCATCTGGTATTCCTATAATTGAGAAAGTCTTAGTTATAATTTTTAAATAGGTATTAATGGCGATAGTTGATTTGATTTTTGTTTTGTTTTCCTTAACACAGTTTTATCAAGCAATATAGATATAATGCTAGTTATCGTATATAGGTTGCAAGAGGGCGAGATATCCTTGTACTACCACTAATTTTAACATCAATATAATATAAAGTTAGTTATAATATTAGTTTAAGTGTAATACGCCCTATAGTAGTGTAATATTAAATTAGTAGGTAAATCGCCTCCAAAGTTTTCCAATTATAAAATAAGTAAATAATGCCTCAAAGTAAATCTTATGAATTTTCTTATTAAAACTATTCTTATTACTCTCCCAAAAAAATATTTTGTGTAATACTGTCTTGTCAGATAAAATTGTAAACATCAAAATTGCAATCAAAGAAATACCTAAATACTAAAACTATTGAATCCTCGTATTAACTTCTTCTATCATTAGGTAAATTAAGTTGAATATTTAAATGAATGAACAAAGATTAATTTAAATAAATAAAAATACGAATACATACAATAGTCTTAGTTCAGTCTTAGTTAGTCCCAAAGTTTATGACCTCTTATTTTCAAGTACCAGTATCTAAGAATATAATTTCTTTGTATGAATTATGTAGGTATGTAATTTTTTTCATAAGTTTTGATTGGTCTTTTCATTTCAATGATTTATGATTTATCTTGTTGTTAATATAATTAATATTTGTTTATCAGATTATCCCGTTGTATTGTTCGTTATGTATCTTATTTTAAACAATACGAGGATTTATTATTACAATCTGCAATTTTCATCACATTTTTTTGTAATATGTTGTTTTTTAATTAGACGTGTCTTTTTTACATTATCAATATTTGGTCCCTCTTAGTCTCAAAATATTGTAAAAGTAAAAACCTTGATGAATCTAGGTATACAGCCATATTTCCATGGGCGGGAATCAAATCCAAGGATTCTTGGTTTAAAATCTTGTAAACGGTACCATATTTGTAGACAGGTTGAAGGTTCAAATCGGCAACGTCAGCTCGATGTTCCACTGCCTGGGAACATCTGCAACACCAGAGAAATGATGCGTTGCCGCCATTTAAGGATTTGTTCTTCCGCCCCTTGAAGTACCAGATAAGTTAAACATTCTTAATTTTGTTTTACAGGCATTCACATTTAGGACAGAAACTAGTACCAAGATTTTTGTTAAAATAAACGCTAAGCTTTTTAAAAAAAATATAAAAAAGTAAAAAAAATTAGATGTAGGTCAAGAGAAGCTTTCTCATATATTCCAAAAGCAAATATTAGATGTAAGATTTTTTTGGAAACGTCATTTTGGCTAATAGAATATATCAAGTGCAATAATATAATTATAGTTAGCTTAGTTAGGACACTTTTCTGCCATTAGAATATTGAGCTAGTTAATGTAAGAGTCGCGTTAAGTGCTTTAGGAATAAAATCCAGCATCATGTATATCGTTAGGGATTTTCTTATTATAATTTTATATTATTTACGTACACATTATATTAATTTAAAACTTAAAGTTAGTTTGTCAGTCACTTTTTAATACATACACATATTGCCTATGTGTTATATATTATATAACACATAGGTAATATGTGTACAAAACCAATTTAAATTTTCGAAATAGATAATTGTCAATCAGGTTAAAAATAATGAAAACATAAATAGAAAAGTTAATTTATCTTTTTTCTAAATATTCTTTTGAAAAATATGAATAACTTCCGACATTGTTCAGACTTTGCTTTATATTTAGTTTACAATTTAACAAAAAAAATATTTTGTGGCAAAATTTTCATGATAAAAAGCATTCTTATGGAATTTAATTTAATTTATAATATCCTAATAAATATTCTAATATAATTTACTTGAATAAAAATCATAACACAATTACGTTTAAATTATTATTATTGTTAACAAATTATCGTGAAATAGCCGTTAATATTCTGTGATATTAATATTATAACAGAGTCGTGTCGTATATTAATGAATGATGTTCAATGTAGTAAATATTTTAATAATAGTTTACAAATTCAAGATAAATCGTAAAAGGCAAAATGACTTAAGTACATAACAACAAGTAATTTAAACATTTGTTTTAGAAAATTTATTATTTAAAATATCACGGTTGGTATATTTCTTTCACGCTGTAAAAATATCGGTTTTAAAGTAATGATTTGATTATTATTTATTTATTATTCCACAAAATACATATTGAAATTACGCTTAACATAATGCAACACAAGCCACAATTGGCTTTACTGTGCACTATTATCATTATTATTTATTTTTTAAATAATTATTAATTTATTTATTTAATCATTTGACGCGTTATTTATTAATAAAAAATAGTTTTATCGAGAAAAATGTTATGTATGATAAGTTGCCATGAAGACCTCGATGATGCTTACTAAATTAAAATAAGTAAATTAATACTAATTTAAAATGGCAGTTATATTTATAATGTAGTTACAATAAGCAAATGAAAAAAAGACAAAAAAAAATAAAAAAACATGTTAAAAAAACATTCCCAAAAAAAAATTAAAAAATAAAAAATACCAAAAAAATGATGTGCAGGCATTCAAAAGCAATACAAAATAGTAGAATAGTTAGACTTTTAATACTTCATGAATTCAAACATTTAGAGTTATTGTGTCCTTTGCATAAATACATACTCGTACTTACTCATACTTCTAGCTAATAGTTTGTTGTTTAGTTTATATGATACCTTTTGAGCCAATCACGAAAAAAAATTACACTATTATAATTAAGTCAGAGATTGTTTATCTAAATATGCAATAATTAAAAAATTTGTAATTGTTTCAATTTTAAATTAGGATACAATATACTTTTAAAGAATTCAATTCATATCATTTGGTTTGGGTACCAATTTAATATTTTCAATATAATGAGTTGCTATTATGTTTTGGTGTCGCGATGTAGGTACAATAAATTTGTTAAAATTATTTTTTGATAGTTATATCATTATTTATTTTTCATCTTGATGATAAATAGATCATAGGTATTATCAGCATGTAATAGTTTTAAAACATCGCTCATAAATTAATCATACAACTTTTAAAATCTTTTTTGAATAGACAAAGTTAATGTTTTTCAATTTAAAGTTATTTTTTTCACAATGCGTGATACAACTACTTTAAAGATTGTTTTAGTTAATTATATAAATTTGTAGGTTTTAACTACCTCATCAAAACCACGTTTAGTTTTAGCATAGTCTCAGTATTGCTCCTTGACATTATGCGTAGAGCATATTACTGCCAGTAGAATATTCTAATATCATTTTATACAATAGGTAGATATAAGGAATGAAAAAAATATAAAAACTCCTAACATTGAATTCTTTTTGCTACTATACCGGCAAAGGTACGAGTAAGAAAGACGGCAGCATCACAATTAGTTTTATAATAAAAGGTCTTGATTAAAATCTAATTTTGTAGTAATTTCTAATAAAAATTTTTACTTAATTACTATCGCGATTAATTACTATTTCAGTTTTAGTAGGTTACGAAATAAGTAAATTTTCTTTAATTTACTATATATTTTTTTATTGAAGAACCGCGTAGTGCAACGGCCGATCTAGTACCAAAGAAGAATTTGTTAGCACAAAAAAATAATAAATATATCTTTATTAGTTATACTTAAAGTGCTTTTCCACTAGTATAGGATAAAATAATTTAGTATAAGAAATTTACATAAAATGTACAAGCAATGTCGAAATTGTTCACATACCACATATAGTTTTAATGATATATTTGTAGAAGTATATTTAAAAAAAAAAAAAAAATGTAAAAAAAGTTAAAAAAGTAAAAAAACACAAAAAAAATAAAAAAGTAAAAAAAAAACACAAAAAAATTAAAAAAAAAGTAAAAAACAAAAAAAATATAAAAGAAAAAATACATAAAAAATGAAAAAAGGAAAAAATATACAAAAAAAGAATGCGAAGAAGATGTCCAGCAAATATTTCTTATGAGATTAAGTGAACCGTATGATTCAAAAGGAATTGAGTATTTTAATGAGGTATGTAAAAGAGGTCTCCTTATCTACTTTTACGCTATTTATAATATTAATTATACTACCTACCTATGTACTAAAAGAACTCACCAGTTGCGTGTAATTTATTTTTTAAATTTTATTTAATTTTTAACTTCTAGAATCAACAATAACTTATCTATGATTGAATTATCATATCTTTTGGACTTCAATTTGTTCTTTACACCTTGTCCAAGAGTTATCGGCATCGTACCGTCTATGTCTAAATATCCGTTGAGCGACCATCCCTAACTATTAATTTCAGATGTTACATTTTACCCAACTTCCCTGCAGAACCAGTGACGGGAACTATTATTTTAGTAAAATTTCTATTCTTTTTATTTTACTTTATACATATGCACTTTTATTAGGGGAATAGTTACGTATTGGATTATATTCATCCATCATTTTTAAATTTTTTCTTGAATAGAGTAACGACGACATCTAAAAACTAGACGAATTTTTTTTTGTCACTCAGACACACAGGCAGAAACGCAGACCTTATAAAGCTCATACTTTTTTCGTTAATGCTTAAAACAACTATGGTTTTGTATGGGTTTCCGAGCTAGATCTTGCAGGTTTCCGCATAAATTCTTGCAAATTTTGCGTGTTATATAAATATTCATGGTTTGATTCCCACTACGGATCAACTTCGGTATTTATATATTTTTCTAAATTGGTTCAGGTCTAGTCTGATGGTTGGCCATGGCTAGGTACTTCCACTGGCACAGTCCTACCAACAAGTGATTCAGCATTCCGGTACGATGTCGCTTGTTTATTCAACCTATGATGAAGGTTGGATAAACTTACATATCAGTGTAATTATTTTGACAGCATTGTCACTTACCATGCCATAAAAACTTTTTATAACAACATAAATAGAACGGTAGAAGTATGACTTTTTCCTTAAATATAACTACAAGTACCTATGTATTTAACTTTTCATTTCTGTGGAGAACGTTAAGAATACTACTAATAATAAATTTAATTTTTTTATTGTTAAGTTAGTATACAAAAAAACAGAATTGTTGTAAATGTTAATTTGGTTGTTCTAAAATATAAAAAGATTAAATATCAGTACAGTAAAAATCTAAAGTTAAAATTTACTACATATACATACATATTATTTCATTTTTCAAAAACCATATTTTTTACATAAGAATGGCAGATATTTTATTGTTTAAACCCATTGGAAATTTAAAAACTAAAATATATTGAAATTAATTAAGTCAATTTATATTATAACAACCAAATTAACACAATATTTTAATATATAATTTCTGTATCATTATGCTTACGACAATACATTTTAACTATAATGACAAAATGTTTTCTTTTTAGTTATAGTTTGGTAGAAGGCTTCGGCCACGGTTAGTTACCCTATCATTACTTATTAATTATATCTTGTCCCGGTTTCGAATCCCGGATCATTTTTCGAAATATCAACATGGTCATCCAATGCTTTTTCAAACATTATTTAGTCTGCTAATACAGTCCTGGATGAGCCTATTAGCTATTCAAGCAATTGTTTAGGGCATCCCGTTTAGGGGGTCACCAGAGCCGACCGGGCAATAAAAAAACAAGCACAAGAAAGTTCGGTTCAAAAACCATGCCTTTTAAATTATTTCTTTGTATTTTACTTCAGGATAGAGAAAATACAAAGAGGAAAAGTGCATAGCGCACCATTACCTTAATCCGACTCTGGTATTATAACAAGCACGCGTAATACATAACGCGTGTAAAGAGGAGGCTAGTACAGTGCAATCTCCTCAAATGCCAACCTCACCTGCTCGTGATGCATCCTGCTGATGAACCGACGTGGCTTTGGTGACCGACGAATGGCGATTTATCCATTCCCACAGACTAGATTATTGAATGGCACAGACTGCTGTCGGAATCAGTGACACCAGCACGAAAAATCTAGCTCTGCGCTAACCACGAGGCTAAGCCAGTTGCAGCGAGGAAGGCGTCAGGGAGATGTGATCTCTCCTAAGTTATTTAACGCTGCATTGGAAGACATCTTTAAGCTTTTGAACTGGGCATCAACATCAATGGCGAGTTCATCACTCAACTGCGGTTCGTGAACGATGTAGTCATCATGGCAGAAACTCTGGACGATGATGAAACTCTTAGTACCATGCTCAATGAACTCAGCAGAGTTTCTTAACAGGTGAGTTGGGTTGGACCATGACTTGGTCGATAACTATGGGCCTCAAAAGAAGGCTCAGAGTCGCACATCGAACTATGAAATGACCTATGTTTTAGTATCTCAGCGTGAAATCTCTGCGAATCGGAAATGAGGAGATCCGCAGAAGAACCAAAGTCACCGACATATCTCTTCGGTCTCGAAATTACGTCCATCGACTCTTCGAACTATTTGGCCTGCCCATTGCCAGCAGCGTATACCTGCAAATAATTAATCGTTATAGTCTGTCCGGGTAGTTTGAAACTTGCGAATATTAGTCAGAAAGGGAGGAAAAGTACAAGTGACATCTCATTCGACGTGGAATAAGATTCTGAAAATGGCGTACTTTTTTTTTATTCGCAGGTTAATTTTTCTCAACTCAATTATCTGTTCATTATGTCTATCTATTCATTATGTCAGAAAAAGCGACTCCCACGTCCAGTGGCGTGCATAAGGTTGTCGATCAGGGTATGTACTAGTAATAAAATTAAGCAAACTGGAAAAATAATAAGCACTAAGAAGACAACTCTTAGGGTATGCAGAACTTAAATGCATGTATGAAGTGCACGCCCCTGCCCACGTCATATCTTAATACTCGTACTTTTGCATTTACGAGAACTACGCGGGTGAAGCTGCGGTACGTGATGAATATATCACCCCTATTTTCCCACCATTAGGGTAGACTTTTTTTTCATTCTAATATGGGAGTTTTGAAGTCCTATCTGATAAAAAAAGAATTATCATCCTTTTTATAATCATTAGCATCGAATAATAATCGGTATAAAATTCAAACATTATCGCGCTAAGCCCACCAACCCGCACTGAAGCTAAGTGGTGGGTTCCATATTCTTCTATGGAAGCCTGGTCCTGAATGGTCTTTCAGAAAATGCTTATATTGATAATATCCTATCCTTATAAAAATGAGCCCAAGACCCTATTGTAGGTATCTATTCAATTTATTGCATTGTAATGCATTTAAAACGTCCTTCATGTAACAAATGTGTTTTATAGGATTATTGAAAATTATTCATAAACCTAGACTAGCCTATTTATTTACAATGCTAAAATCACTTCCTGGCGTATAACGGAGTGTTTACGTAAAAAACCGGAGAAGTGCGACTCAGACTCGTACTCCGAGGGTTCCGTAAAATATTTCAGGTACTTAAATATTATAAGCTTAAGCACGATGATTGATGTCTTGCATTATCATCATCATCATCATATCAGGCGATGGACATCCACTGCAGGACATAGACATTTTGTAGGGAATTCCAAACTTCACGATACTGAGCCACCTGCATCCAGCGAATCCCTGCGACTCGCATGATGTCGTCAGTCTTCTGTCTGTCTTGCATTATAAATACTGGTACTTAAGGTACTTAGGTACCTAACAAAATGCATAGATAAAGGGAAAGTATAAATTTTAATTCTTTTGAGAACGTCGAAATACGATATTTGTATCCTAAGCAGATTAAATATATATATAAAATATATCTTTAAAAAAGATATTTATGAGATATCTGCATAAGATATCTCTTATCGTTGGGATTTTGATTTTTTTGCAGCTTCAGGGACCTAGAACTGAACTTATTTTCAACTTGATACGCGCCTCGTAATAGAGTAAGATCCCAGAGCAATCTCACACATCTTATTTTCAAACTGGTTATTGGGAGCAGTTCATTTTTAGCGATAAGACCTAAGCTTTGCTTAATTTACTTTTTTTTTTCAATAGACAGTTAAGGAGTTCCGTCATTTTTGTTTCAGCTCCATCATAAAAGCGACTCCATTACATTGTTACATTGTAGTGCTTTAAAATATTTAAACGCACTAGCTATCCCTAAGATTTTTGAAAGTTCCCCTCGATTTTTTCATGACCCCATCATCAGATCCTGACATTACGGCAGTGGGACCACCCCAGGACATACCCTATCAAACATAAAAAGAATTATCCAAATCGGTCTGCAACATCGAGTAGTCGCGTTACATACATGCAAACTTTCTTTTACCTTTCTCATCTGATACCTGCCCAAGTGTCACAGAGCAAGTCTTCACAAACACGCAGGTATTTAAAGCAAATGAGAAAACCTTGGGTTTCATCTGCCTGAAAGTAAGATGTGTCAGATCACTCTGGGATATTGGTCTATATAGGTGAGCGGCTAACAACTAACTTTTAAACCACAATGTAAAATGTTAGCACCGTCTTCAAACTGATCAGCAGGTAGAACATAATAATATTATGATGTTATTTTTCACTTTTTAGTTTAGTAGGAACCTACGTCTTTACAAGGAACAGGGGGAATTGCAGCCACTGGGTAATAAGAATCACTTTAGTTTTCGTGTATCTGAACGACTTAGATCTTGTTTTGTTATTACGGATCATAGAATAGTGCAGGAGGGGTACTTTTGACTCACAGTATCGTTACATATTTTACTTTGGCCTAAAAACGGGCAAACTGGTTTTTCGGCTAATCTTTGTACTTTTTTAATATTAACTAATCGTAAAAAATTACATCGAAATTAATTGTGGTTCAAAAGGGGTAAAGGGGGGGGGGGGTTTCATCAAAGACATTTTCGGGCTACGCCACTCGTCTAATAACCAACAGTCTAGCGAAAGTTATACATATAAGCACGAGAGCGTTCAAATACACGACACGACAGTATTTGAATACATGGGAATGCATTTGTTCTACTTGAACATTTTTTAACAACCGTTAAAAAGCGCACGTGCGAATGAGGGCTAAGTTTCATCAAAACGAATAACGATACATTGATATCGTTCGATATTCAATACGTATTTTGTGTCGTCTTGTCATGGAGGTACCCACAAAAGATATGTCTTGGGAGTTAGTGCAATTCGTATTGTGCTAATAACAATGTTGAAAAATATGCCAATCTATATACAAGGAGATTCCAATAACAATGAGCATTGCTTTTGATGGGTTGATCTGATTTTACCTTGAATACGAAAACAAAATGGTAATGTCGTAACCTTAGGCTTATTCTATTGTGAATTCCTATTTCAGAATATAAATAACGCGGACAAAAGGATTCAGACAGACAACATGATAAGGTATGCCTTTATCAATTTGACCTATATCTTTTTAAATGTAAAATCATGGAAAATTTTTAGAATTGTAACGCAATACACAATACAATACAATGTGTTATTATACAATGTACTTATTTTAACCTCACACCTATATCTTTACTACTCGAAGTACGTAAGAACAAAAAAAATCTGCGGCTTTATTTTTGAAAGTAAATAATAATTTTACGAACCGTCTCATTCATCAGATATCTTCTTAATAACTTAATAATCTTTAATATATAAATGCGAAAGGTCATCACAAAATCACAAAACTTCGTGACATACAAATATGAAATTTGACAGAAAATTAATTATAAAAGTAGCCAAAGTACACTAGTCTAGCTGTGTCTAGGTCAGTCATAATATAACAATTTTTAACCGCCTGTGAGGACTCTATGTCTTACATACTATAAATAACACAAATTATGCATACTTATTAAATATTAATCTAAGAGGTGCTTAAAAAAAAGATTTTTTAACCGACTTCCAAAAAGGAGAAGGTTCTACGTTCGGCTGTATGTATGTTTTTTTTTGTATCTCCAGCGATAAGTCTGTCATTTATAAACCGATTTTAAAAATTCTTTTTTTGTTTCTAAGGGTTTCATTCCAGGGTAGTCCCACTTTTTTCATGGTAGGATCTGATTATGGCATCTTAGAGAAATTGAGGGGAACTTTCGAAAATTGTATAGACGGCTAGTGCCGTTTGTTAGTGTTTCCATAAGGTATTTTAAATCACTATAATTGTATGAAGGTCTGGAGTTGGTCTGATGATGGAGCCGAAACACAGACGATGGAACTCGTCCACGATTTACAGCAGTTACCTTTTGTTTGGGCTTGATTAATTTGTATTGATGAGAACTTTCTATCTACATGAGTTGTGGCTGTATTAAGGGTCTGGTGATGAAGACGAAGGACAGTGAAGAGAACTCCTCGACGGTTGACAGTAGCTACCTTGTGTTTGGACTTGATAAATTTGTATTGATGAGAACTTTCCACCTAGATGGGTTGTGACTGTATTAGGGATCTGGTGATGAAGCCGAAGGAGAGTTATGGGACCTCCTCGACGATTCACAGTTGCTACCTTGTGTTTGGACTTGATTAATTTTATATTGATGAGAACTTTACGCCCATATGGGTTGTGTGGTGTAAGCGATTTGGTGATGAAGACAGAGGACAGTTAAGACAATTCTTTATTAGTTATGATATCTTTCACGTTTTTCTGGATATTCATATTACGTATGAATAAAGGGGGAGTGAAATTTTGTATATAATATAAGAAGTATTTTCAAAGTTGGGATTGTAGGACTTATCATAATAAAATAACGTTTTAGCTAATTGTTTAATAATTTTTGTTCACACGCAATAGGTATCGTCGTCATCAACACATATTCGGGGGCTGCTCTCAGAATGAGAAAAGTTAGGCCAATAGTCCACCACGCTGGCCCAATGCGGATTGGCAGACTTCACACACGCAGAGAATTAAGAAAATTCTCTAGTATGTAGGTTTTCCCAAGATGTTTTCCTTCTCCGTTTAAGAAACGTGGTATTTGGCAAGATACATTTACCATCTACATCTACCGATCACCTGTATATATATAATGCATGTATCTGCAAATAAATAAATTGATTGATTGATTGATATTTAATTTCTTAAAATGCACACAACTGAAAAGCTGGAGGTACATGCCCCGGACCGGATTCGAATCCACACCCTCTGGAATTGGAGGCAGAGGTCATATCCACTGGGCTATCACGTAGTAGGTATGCTAACACTAAAAAAAATTAAAAAAATTAAAAAAAAAATCAACCGAATCCAGTGTCGTGTTTTAATTAAAGCAGTTTCTGAAAAAATCACAGAAATGTTGTAAACGGGTTTACTTAATTAAAACATCACTGGCTTCAAGGAATGTCTTACAAAAGCAGCATGACATTTTATCCAAATATGGACCAAAACAATCGCGTTGTAAAAAAAATTAAAGTCACAAAAACATCAGATTATTGTAAAAAAATTGTCATGTCATTGTCATGTCTTCTTTCAGGATGACAGTATGATGTATTCGTTGATAAGTTGAATTATCAACTTGTATATATAATCTTCTAGGCAAGCGGTTTCATCTTAGACTTCATCATTGGTCACCATCAGGCATGATTGTAGTCAAGAAAAAAAAATATTGATTAAATTATGATTTTTTCAGTAATTAATGTTGATTATTTGTTTATTTATGGTAGATTTTAGAGAAAATATTATTTATTATGATAGTTTTCTTTAATTTTTGTTTCTCTTTTTTTGTCGTTCGTCATTCCCTCGTTCTAGGGATGCCAACTTTTTTACAAGAAATATATTCTGGTCTATGAAGATTATTAAAAATGTTTTAACGAACGAAAACGAACATTTTCTTTTGAAAAATGCAACCATTCCATCATCATTTTCTTATGACGTTGTCACGTTTAACTATCGTCATTAAACCGACTTTACAGACCGTTTTTTTTTAGATTATTATCTTATTCTATATGACATTTTATGTGCCAAAACATATTTATGTTCTATACATTAGGACATAGTAATATCGTCACTTTGTCCTTTGTAAAGGACATAGTGAAAAATCATTTCCCAAGGGGTGAGATTTTTTTCACTATTTTGGTGATACTCCAATAAATAATCATAATCATATTCGTATTCAAAATTCATTTATTTGAAAGAAAGCAAAATATTTTTATTTGGTCAGTAAAAACTTAAAACTAAGCTTTTATATTTTACAAAGAACAAGAAAAGTGAAAGTAAAAGCGCACTGACCAAATAAAGGTCTCCCACTCAGCTTAAAGCTGCAGCTAGCTGCAGCGCTGGTTTTCAGTGGAAGCCTTTAAAAGGGTGACATCACGGGCGCAAACAACAGTTATTAAAAATAATAAAATAAGTAAAAAACAAAAATGACATAAAACAATGTATGTAACAAAAAAATATATAAAATATAACTAAATAAACAATGCCTAAAAATAATAAAATCACTACAAGTAGTACATTAGTATTAGTATTTGTTGATTTAACACACAGATAATTATGAATTCAACCTTTTTGGCGTACAACAATATAGAAAGACACGATTTATTCAAAAAAAGTTAATAGCAAATAAGTTAAACTAAACCTAATCATGAATGTATGTTTAGAAATTAAATTTCAAATGTCAAATATAAAAGTATTGCACAAAATGTCATAAAAATAATTAAATTAATGAAAGTACCAACACATTTTTCTATAAAATACAACTAATTACAAAATATTCAATAACAATACATTAAATCTTGTAAAGGTATGTTTAAAAATTATTTCAAATGTCAAAACATAAATGTAACCTAGGTATCTATCAAAATGGCATAAAATAAAATAAAATATTATATTTAAATTAATAAATGTAGGGTACACACAATTATTCTAAAATAAAATGATTAGCAATGTCAGATAATTATAAAAATAAATAAAAACATAATTTATTTATTTTTATAATTATTAGGGTAAAGTTGCAATCATTGGACCAGCGCTTTGTTTGGCCTACTTATTTCTCGAAAGTAAACAGTCTTAATAATCGTCTCATCATCAATCATCAATCATCCCCGTCCCACCGACCACCACGTCGCACAGTTCGCGAACGACACCGCACTATACGCGACGGCCATAAACCGGGGCTCCACCCAGAAAGCGGTAGAAATTATAAGGAAATGGTTCTGCCTTTGGCGGATAGAAGTCAACGCAGAGAAAAGCGCAGCCGTGCTTTCATCTGGCAAAGCATTACTACGTTTCAATATCTCTTTGTTTCCACGACAAGTTACACAAACATTCTCAGTCAGTCAAATTTTCAACATCATAGAAAGATCTACATTATGAGATAAATGCATAAAATCTTTTGAATTTACTACAACGTTTATCCGAATTCACACGAATAGCGGCAGGAATACTAACATAATAACTTAATTACTAACTTAGGTCAAAATTACTAGGGTAAAATTTTATTCGAAAATAGAATTAGCGGCTTGCACTACAGATTCGTAGAATACCTTATTTACGCTGTTGCACTTCCGGAATACAGCAAACGGGACGTCCAAGCTTCGGCTCATAATGTAGTTAAGTGACATTACGTCAAAAAAATTGTGTTCATTTGCATCATGCAATAACTACATTTGCAGATGGACACAATTTTTGCGACGAAGTCTGAGTTCTGAAGTTCTTCTTCTTCTTCTTTAAGGCATATAAATTAGAAAATACATTTAAAATAATAATAATTAATGTAAAAACTAATATATAAATAAATTATTAGACAAATAAAAATAGTCTACAGCAGGATTTAAGAAGAGCATCAAAATGTCCAACGGTGCAATGGCCAAGCTAATAAGAATCTGGCAAAGTAGAAATCTCTAACGACATTAAAAAGAGACTTGTAAAACCTTAGTCTTCTCGATACTCCTCTTCGGCTCAAAAGCACGACCTATAAGAGCAATAGACCGAAAGAGGATAGATGAGATGTGGTGTTGAAGAAGGACGCTTCGTATACCGTGGACCGCCAGGAGAACTAAAATCTCAATCCAAAAGCAAATTCGATTTGGCACAAATGACGTGCATAAGGTTTTAACTAGGCTACACTATAAGTAAAAATTAGAATTCATCACAGGTTTGTATTGAGTCCTTAGGGTCCTAAGCAGTGCTTTTTTGCATCTATGAAGTGCACGCCATTATTTGATACTAGACTCTCAGCTAACTGTTACCAGGTAATTCGGAGTTATTTTGGTTGTACCTACCACAGAAAACATATGTACAGTTGTACTGCCCGCCGCCTTTCCGATAATTTATACAGACATAGTGGTGGTCAAGGTGGGGGGGCAAACAACCGCGTGGCCGATCACCTAGCCGATGGTCCAAGTAAAGTCGCACATGGGCCTTCCGCGAACGACGGCTATCAGAAAATCAAATAGTGCAGAACGCAACAAGGACATGAGGAGACGACCTTCAACAGTGAAGACAACGACCAAAAAGAATAGGAGTAAATGACGAGTTCTGAGTACGGTTGAAGAAATTGGTAAAATTCAATATAACTATAGTATTTTAGGGGCGCCATCGCTTAACTAATATAATGTACATAATACCCGGTTAAGTGTCTTCTGTTGTCTTAGAGTTGTCTTCTGCAGCCGCGTAGACGTTGAAGTGTTTAAATATAAATTGCATGACTCATTCCAAAATTTTCTTTAATATAAATACAGAAAATCATGGGCAGAGGCATAAAATTTACACTCATTTTAACTAATAATTATCTTGTATTGTGTCTTCTTAGATCTTCTTCACAGTGATAATTAGTGAAACAATCTGAGGATCCTTTTACGCTTTTGTGTAATAAATGACAAAAACGTTAAAAGGAGCTGCAATATTGTTACACTAACGGCCAGTTTCTTCATCGCAAGTAACAGTCAAAGTAACGTCATAAATCAAAAGTGACGGTCTTATTCACTGAAAAATAAAATTCTTCTTTGCTACTTACTACTTTTACTGTTACTTTAGCTTTACATGAAGAAACTGGCTGTTAGACGTTGAACTGAAGCGGTGGGTGGTGACTTTTTGTTAAAACATTACATAACTCACTCATGATAGAATATAATATGTTAAAATTTTAATTATAATATAATCATCATCATCATCATGTCAGCCGATGGACGTCCAATGCAGGACATAGGCCTTTTGTTGGGACTTCCAAACATCACAATACTGAGCCATCTGCATCCAGCGAATACCTGCGACTCGCTTGATGTCGTCAGTCAACCTGGTGGGGGGTCGACCAACACTGCGCTTTGTAGTGCGAGGTCGCCATTCCAGCACCTTGGGAACCCAACGTCCATCGGCTCTTCGAACTATGTACCCCGCCCATTGCCATTTCAGCTTCGCGACTCGTTGAGCTATGTCGGTGACTTTGGTTCTTCTGCGGAAAAAAATGTGTATAATATAATATACTACCTAAAACTCGCGACTTTGTGCACATGAAATTCTGTTTTTCACAAATCCCGCTACCCTACCCCTACCCTACCCCGTGCCGCTGACTTGTGTATCTTTGATACACAAGTAGAAGAGAAGTAATAACTTCTCAATGCTGTTTCTGTAGTTCTAACAAACTCACAGATGGTAATAGTGTTTTGGGTGAGTGAGTGAGACTTGGGTGAGCGAGTGAACGAGTGAGCGAGTGAGCGAGTGAGCGAGTGAGCAAGTGAGCGAGTGAGTGAGTGAGCAAGTGAGCGAGTGAGATTAGTTGTGGCATCTTTTTTTATGAAAGATGGTCATTGGCTCCAACTCCCGCACAACGACGGTGGTCCTCTCCCTGAATATTGGTGATTTAAGAACCAGGACCCCCCCCTTTTCGTGAGCGTATACGTTTATAGGTATATAAGTGTGAATGGGTGAGTTACACATAGTGGAATGATAACTGATTGTCAGACGAAAGTAGTGCAAGGCACTCTGTAAACACCGTATAAATACAGGCCTAGCTTCCACTAACATCTTTATGTAAAGCAGAACAAGGCATCACTGTGTAACTAGCGTACTACAGGCCTTGCCTCTAGCTGGCAGTTTTAACTTTCAGAGTATCCATTACTCTCAAGAGAGTGTAATGCGTTCGAAAGAAATCAAAAAGATTTCTACCATAGGCCACTCGACCCTGTGTATAATTAAAAAGCCATCAGAAGGTAATTAGTATGTATAGTTTCACAAATATGCTCTTAAGCATTAAGGAGTTCCTTCATGCGAAGACACTCCTGGCTGCACCATCATTTTGACTTATAAGTCCAATTTCACACCATAATTAATATGTCTTCAGAAATTAAACCAGTCTAATACTAATATTATAAATATGAAAGTAAGTCTGTCTGTCTGTCTGTGTAAACGGCTAAACCGATAAAGATGAATTTTGTTATTATAATAAATGGGAGCAGAACATAGGCTACTTTTTTTTCCTAAAATAAAAAGAGAAGGGGGTGAAATAGGGGTTGAAAGTTTGTATGGAAAGTCGTCCATTTTCAGAGTTACAGTTAAAAAAGTTTATATTTAAATCATTTAAATAAATTAATAATATAATGTGGTTAAATAAAAATTTAAAATAAAATACTCGTGGTATTAAAAATTCAGCCCCTAAAGTGGTGAAATAGGGGTTGTAAGTTTACATTGATTTCCACGCAGACGAATTCGCGGGCAGTTACAATTTTTCTCTTTGCCGCACAAAGAGAAAAACTGTCAAATCAAAATTTAAAAAAAAAAAGCTTAAATTAGGTAATATGTGGAACGGCTAAACCGATTTAGATAGGACTTTCTTTGGAAGATTTTATTCCAAAAAAATACAGGCTTCGGAATTTGCAAAAACAAAACTTCACGATGACGAACTCGAAAATACGCTTATGGGCAAAATAAGAATAAAGAAGAACCTTAAAAATACGTAAAAGAATAAAGATAGACGAAATATTATGTTATATGAGTAAAATATACTCGTAAAAAATATAGGAAGGCTGAATGCCAACCTAATTAACCGTAGAACAACTAGACAATTTGTTTACTATAAAATGGTTTTATTCTATTTAAATTTTCTTCTTTTTTATTTATCGACGAATGTCATGTTCACGTTAAAACAGAGTTAAGAATCTTAATTCCTTTTATACTAAACTAGCGCACGCCCGTGACTTCGTCCGCCTTTAGACCTCCTTAATCTGACCCTCTTCGCGGGCCTCTACTATCTATAAACTACCTCCCTGCCAAAGTTCATCTTTGTATGCCAAGCGCTTTTTGAGTTTTCGTGGTACGAACGCTAAAATGTAAAAGTTATCTTATATATATATATATAGTTAGTTCGTTCGTTCGTACATTATTATTATTATATTATTATAAGATAACTTTTACATTTTAGCATAAAGAGGAGCTGGCATCCCGTACACTCCATATCCATGTTGACGTAGAGAATCATAATCACGCTCATGAAGTGTCTCGCGTTTACCGCGATTCGTGCGTGCAATATTTATATATGTCAGCAAAATTATCAGTCAATCAGTCGCTGACAAATTTTTAATATAATGTAAATACATCTTCTATACATCAGGCGTGGTAAATTAGTAAAACATAGACGTAAAACAGACTATGCTGGAATTTTACGGAATACAAATTACAGTAACGCCTGTTGTTAGTCTACGTTACTTTTACAAACGGAGACACTTTTTTCTTCAAAGCATAAAGTTCGTCTCTGTCACACGACAACTGTCCATTCTTCAAGTTCCAACGAAAAGGCAGTATCAAGAATGCAATTATCACTTGCGACCAGAATATTTATGATAACTTTCTGATCTCAAGAGATAAAAATATCCTTAATACTAAGAATCCAAGTCCAAGATTCGGCATATAAACAAGCATGCGATATTGTGTCGACGTAGTTGTGCCTATAATTTTTCATGTGATCCATTATTATAATCCATATTTATCGACGTTCTTGCCATCATCTTCTTTACGTGAGGCGTAGTAAGTTAGTATTCATAGATGCAGAGTAAACAACGCCTTAATTAATAAAAAATAAATTAAGACACCACTTTCTCTAAATCTACGTTACTAGTTTAAAATTTATGCACATAATATTTCTACATTACAAGTAAATACGAGTACACCGTGCCAGTTGCCACGTCTATAAGCCACCGAGTCACAAGGAACCCCTTAAAAATGATCTCAAGCAAATTCACACGCTAGTGAAAAATAAATTTAATTTTATTAAAATATTTAATATTTCTGTTTAATCCTGTTTCGTAAGTATGAAGTTAATGAACTTTGACCTAGTTTCAGAAAATGTTGTTTAATACCTACATACATACTAATTTTGATACACAAGTCAGCGGCACTGTCTTTATGGTTTTTTGTGGTGTGCACGCGGCAATATTAAAAGCTTTGATAATTACCGACAATACATAGGTACGGGTTAATAACATAGGAACAGCATTATACATAAAGAAAATGATCATTAAAATTAAGTTTAAAATAATAGGTAAGTACAAGGTCATTATGAACCGAAACATGCACAGAAATAGGTTAAAATGAATGACATCAAAGGGACCGACCGGCTGCCGTACCGCGGCAAGGAGGTAGGTGGTTGAAAATACAGGAACTCCATGAATGGTAATGGTATAATAAAAAGAGTTTGCTGTGATAAATGTTGTTTAAGAAAGCGCAGCCAGCAAAATCGCAAGATTTTTGTACATACTAGTAAAAGATAATTTAAATAAACGTAGGTAATATTTATTAGTCTTAAGCTAGTTTTAGTTATTGAATATTTTAGCTTTAGTTGTCACTTTAATCTCTATAAAAGAGAATAAGAAAAATAAAAAAGACACTGAAAGTTAATAGCCATTGGGCACATTAAGTGGGATTTCAGTTTAAGACGTAGAAAATTGCTCGGTGTTTACATTAATTATTGAAAAAATAATATATGAAATAAAGTTTGACTATAGCATACAAAGAGGCAAGTGACTTTACATAGACAAGGTTGAATCCAGCATATCGCTGAGTATTAATGAGTACATAAGATACATCTTGGCGTATTAAATTAGTAAAACAAAATATGAAACTACAAATTAAATAATAATCTCAATAAATTATAATACTGCTTAGTTTTTAAATTTACTTACAAAAACGAGAAGTTTTCTATAAAATTAACTTTAAATATTTTATTAATAAATGACGAAATAGTAGGTACATTATGATATAAGTGCGGTATGTTAAAAATTACAGCTGAGGCGATATTGCAAGCTCGAGCTTTGGCGAGACCTTATAGTAAGGAAATAGAGGCTGCAATTATCAAAGCGCACGTATGTCATAGGACGTTTTATAACAAATTTGCGAGGAAACACACTTTAAACACACTTTCTGAAAACCATTCATTTTTGCACAGATAGCGAAGTGCGTGCGTTTGTTTTTAGGCAAATGCACCAATAACAGCCAGTATTACTAAAATAGTAAATTAATATTTCTGTATATCCGATACAGGTCAACATTTATTGTCAAAATGATTGAAAAGAAAGAATTAAATGTTTTTATATGATATTTTATCTCACAAAGTTAATTTTATTCATAAAATGCTGAGCACTTTTCTTACATGAAAACTCTTTGGCAAGATTTAAAAAAGTACCGTTCGTTTTTAGACGAATGATAAAGGTATTATATTACATTACGGCGCATGTGAATTTTACTTTACATTACGGCACATTTGCGTAATGAGATACATTACGATATTGAAATTGATAAAATAAGCGATACTTTACGAGCAAATGTGTTATAAAATCCATCACACAGTATAAATCCAAATAATATAAATTTAAATCCAAATCACATAATATAAATCCAAATAATATAATTTTTTTAGAATAAATCAAAATCACCAAAGTAATTATACTTCACAGTTGTTATTATTTTTTTAGATGTGTATGTGTTTTTTTAATCGTGCATTTTATAATGACATACTTGCCTATATCTTGATAATACAACTGTCAATCAAACTGAAATTAAAGCAGTCTAATACTAATATTGTCTATACTAATATTATAAATGTGAAAGTAAGTCTGTCTGTCTGTCTGTCCTATTCACAGCTAAACGGCTAAACCGATCAAGATGAATTTTGTTATTGAGTGGGACCTTGGAGCAGAATATAGGCTACTTTTTATTCCTAAAATAAAAGAGGAGGGGGTGAAATAGGGGTAGAAAGTTTGTATGGTTTGTATGATTGTCCATTTTCAAAGCTACAGTTTAAAAAATTTGTTATTAAATCATTAAAAAAAATTAGAATTATAATGAGATTCAAGAATTTTTAAATTCAACCCTCAAAGTGGTGAAATAGGAGTTGTAAGTTTACATTGATTTTCACGCAGACGAAGTCGCGGGCGTTCGCTATTTATTTTTTAACTTACTTGGACATTCCTCATATCTGCCGATGAACGTTCACAGCAGGACATGGCCTTTTGTAGGGACTTCCAAACATCACTATCTTGGACTGCGTGATTCCGACAAACCCCTGCGACTCGCTTGATGTCATCAGTCCACCTGGTGGGGGGTCGATCAACACTGCGTTTTATGGTGCGGGGTCACCATTCCAGCACCTTGGGACCCCAACGTCCATCGGCTCTTCGAACTATGTATACGTCGGTGACTTTGGTTCTTCATACGGATATCCATATTTGGACAATGCGTTATGACTATTATAGAATAACTTACCGCTGTATTTGCTGAGGCCGCATACGGTGTTTCCCCGGCTTTTAGATCAGGGATATGGTGTCAGCGTCGACCTGTCAGTTGTCGCCGTAAAGCTGCTTTTGCCAGGTTTTGATGCTGAAGGTTTGTCTGCATATAACTGAAAGCAAATTCAGTTTAAAGGGGCCCAAGGGCTCTCTCTTATATAGATGTTTAAAGGGTCTGTCGATCCATCTGTGTCATCAGGGAACATTTACACATACTCTCGGTAGCCTTCCTTTAACCCTTGTCCAACCCGGGAGGTGATTCCCACCCTGGTGGAATCTCACTCAGTTCTTCATTGCTGAAGAACTTGAGATAAATGGACTTCTCGCGTGAACAAGGATCGTTATGATTTGCTCCTGGGGTATTACCGTGATTAGAAACACTCCAATTGATCTGCTGATGGAACACACCTGTGGTATGGGTCGAACCCGGACGTGGATCGACAGTCTCCGCGGATGAGCAACCACTGGATGTCGGCGGCCGCCCAATCCTAGTTTGTCCATATGAGCCCCCCGTTGGATTCTTGACAGCCACCTGGGTTACCCGCCTGGCCTATACCATTCCTCTTCGTTTAGTCTTCTTCTTCTTATTCTTCTGCCTTTTGTGTCTGAGCAACACTTGGGTCCAGGCAAGTCTAGATTGGGAGGCGGGAGAGCGACAGCCAGAGAGGAAGTGTTTATATCTGTCCATTTTGTTAGTAGAAGTCTGTCGGGTGAGTTGAGTTTGCGGGGTTCCTTTTTTTGGGTTAATGACGTTAATTTGTGGCGAGTCCGTTGGTCCGTGGGGAATAGCTATAATATGGTCGTTGGGTGTGCTAAGCACGAAGCGATACTTTACCCCTAGAGTGCGGGGCCGGCACGGTGAGGGATTATTTACTATAGATTCCGTCCCTATTATGGTTTTTAGATTGGTGAGTAGTTTGTGTAGGTTTTGATTGTGGTATTGTGGTGAGAAGTAGCGAATATGTCATAACCAGAACGTAAAGGTGAAAAGGATAAAGTTACTTTAGTATGGTACCTATGCTACAGGAACATGCACCTTGCAAGATTTGGGAGTGTCCACTGGCCTGACCATTCCGGATCAGTCTTTCAGATGTGATTTAGACCTCTCGATCACTGGTTACGCCTTCATGGCGTGGGGTGGCCATTGTATTGTCAGGTTATTTGCCGCCGCCTGAGTCTCGGCGTTGACCTTTTACAGCAGGTATGGTCCCTCCTGACAAACCCTCCTCCTTTTACATCCGGGCTTGGGACCGGCAATGGCGGAGTTAAAAGTCTACGTTATTAAAACAAATGGATATACTTCTTTTTATAAATATGTAGGTCTATTTTTATTGACACTAAATGTTTATTAATTATTATCAAACAAATAATAATTGATTTAATAATAAAATAAAAAATATTAATATTTGATCATAATTATTACTAACCCATGTTCGACATAAAACAACTGAGAATTTGGAGGTACGTGCCACGTACAGATTTGAATCTACGCCCTCCGAATCCAGCAACGAAAGCACAGGTCATGTCCACATGGCTCTTATTACTATTTATACAGTATTTAAATACATACAATTCTTATTTATTACACGACTACTGCAGCGTATGTTCGAATGTCCACGAAGAAACAGTTTCAGGAATGCTTTTTCCACTTAACACCAAAATGACTAGGACAAAATTTTGGTCAAAAGTGAAATAAGCAG
Source organism: Bicyclus anynana (assembly GCF_947172395.1). Classification (NCBI taxonomy): domain Eukaryota; kingdom Metazoa; phylum Arthropoda; class Insecta; order Lepidoptera; family Nymphalidae; genus Bicyclus; species Bicyclus anynana. The sequence continues at coordinate 2,905,046 of NC_069110.1, forward strand.
CCTGAACATCGAGGTAGAAAACTTATTCACAGTCTGCTAATACCGCGATTTGTGCCTCCGAGTATTAACCCAAAAGTTTACGTAGACGAAGTCAATGTTTTCATGAAGTAGGTACATGAGTATCTGAGGATACTACATAGTTCACAGTTCACTTAAATTTAAACCAAATATCTTAATTAATTCATAAAAAAAGTTAATTTAAATATAAATAACTACTGCTTGATTTTAGGATTTACATTTTATATCTATAATATAAATAAAAATGAATCGCAAAATGCGTTGGTAAGCGCATAACTCAACAACACCTGGACAAATTTGGCCAATCTTTTTTTAAATGTTCGGTAGGGTAGGGGTTGGGTAGGGATATGGTAAGGATCGTTATGATTTGCTCCTGGTTAGATTTAGGGTAGGGGTATGGTAAGGTAGGGGAAGGGTAGGGTAGGGTAGGGGTAGGGTAGGTGTAGGGTGGGAGTAGGGTGGGAGTAGGGTAGGGTAGGGGTAGGGAAGAAGTGCATATAAATATAATCGAAGCTTGACCGGGTCCGCTATTGAATTTATTTTGAAAATTTTTGTTGGACGGCATTATACGAGTATAATACTGAGGCCCAAAACACTTTTATGTTATTTTTTGTCTGTCTATCTATCAGTCTGACAGTCCGTCTTTTTTATTACCGGGCATCACGCTGAAACTACTGAATAAATTTATATAAAACTTGGCTCAATTTGCAGCCATAATACGAAGAAGGGTATAGAATATTTTTGTCGTGATAAAAAAATCAAAAAGGGGTGAACTAGGGGTAGAAAGTTTGTATGGAAATTTCTTCAGTTTTCATGGTACGTTTGTAAATGTAAAATAAGTGAACCATTTATTATACTTTAAAAGCTTGCAAAAATATAAATAGAAGGGTGTGAAATAGGTGTTGAAACTTTACATAGATTTTCACGCGGACGAAGTCGCGGGTGTCCGCTAGTTGTACATAAATTATGAGTATGCTAATAGTAAAGCAATTTTGTAAAAGTAACAGGGTATCCACGATCGTTACTTTCGGAGCTACAGCTGCCGCTGATCCCTGAAAAACGCCCCAAACAAAACGGCACGATTTAATGACGTCGTAGGTCATAATGATAGTTAGATTTATATGGGCGTTCAAACAAAAATACTAATATCTTTGTTATTTGTGCTATGTTTATAGTTCATCTATTGAAAAATGTCACATTTAATGTAAAGAATCTAAAACTGTATGAATTTTTATATAATTACGTTAAAAGATTTTTAATAGATTTAGAAAATTTTATAACCTTATTTATTATGCAAATATCCAAAAATCTATATTCAAATTTAGTCATCATCCCCATTATAGAACGAAAATAATTTTAATATTTTTATATCTTAACACATAACAACAATATATTTAAAAAGAACAATTAATAACTTAAGACTAAGAATAACAACATCTAAATTTAGGGTTTAGTACCTAGTAGTAGTAGCGGTAGGGTAGCAGTAGAAGTAGCGGTAGGGCAGCAGTATGGTAGCGGTAGGGTAGCGGTAGGGTAGGAGTAGAGTAGGGTAGGGTAGGGGTAGGGTAGGGGTAGGGTAGGGGTAGGGTAGGGGTAGGGTAGGGGTAGGGTAGGGGTAGGGTAGGGGTAGGGTAGGGGTAGGGTAGGGGTAGGGTAGGGGTAGGGTAGGGGTAGGGTAGGGGTAGGGTAGGGGTAGGGTAGGGGTAGGATAGTAATTTGTAAATACAAAGAGTTGACACCCGTTTTATACCAATTTACAAACCTCATATGTACATATGTACAAGTATTTAAAATGATAGTACACTTCAGTTTATAACATTTTTTATAGGACAATTTTTTTAAACGGGTCATCTTAATGAAAGGTAAATAATAATTATTGGATTCACAGCTTCTAGTACAAATAATTAAAACGTTATTTACAAAAATAATTAATATAATACATTAGTAATTTATTTCGTAAGTTCAACAAAAAGCAGATCTTTAAATCTTAGTTCCAGCAGCTTCAGCATTGAAAAAACTGATTCAAGATAAAAAAATTTGAAAAATCGGAAAGAAAAATATGTTGATCACCCTAGGTATTTTTGGAAAACTATTCAAATAAGTTTTAGATAATTATGTGGTGTACGTGAATTCGAGTCACGAGATTGTGTTCTGGGTGGGCCTAATGGTCTAAGAACTAGCATTAGAAACATATACCCTCATCTGTTATTTATTAATGATGAGAAATAATTAAAAGATAATATTGACACAGTGACACACTGCAAAGAGGTTAATAGTGGCAAGATAGTATTAAATGATTAGTTTTTTTAATTAAACTTCTTATATCTACTTCCCACATTTGTTGATTTAAAAATCGTTGGGAGTTTCTTATTAAAAAATTCTCATCCTGGATTTGGTTATCTCCTACAAGCTTGATGGGTCAAAACTTCATATTACTTTTCCTACAAGGAAAACCTGGCCCTATAGTACGCGATAAAATGGCTGACATTGTTAATACTGGATTGAATACAAAAACGTACAATACCTTGTAATACAAGCGTGTGTCCTTCAGATGAGAAGACAACGATGTGTGTTTTTTTGAATTGTCACCAGTGCACGGTATTTTTTTAATGACTAACATAAAAAAATAGGGCGCAGAGGTTAACAATTGAAAAAATTAAAGTGAAGTAATTATTATTTATTGAGGTTCAAGATTGAGTCTTCTCTTCTCTTCTTCCTTCCTCCTCCTTCTTTCTTCCTCTTCTTCGTAGCAAAAAATTGCAAAACAAGATGATTATCGAAAAATGATTTGGAAAGTAAAACAAACCATTGTAAGATACATCAACTGTTTCACTATTAAAGCACATGTTGTATTGTTTACTTCCCTGTGAAAATATTTATAGCAACTTACCATAATTCATTTAATTCTAGAATATTCTGCACAAATTGATCTGTGTAGAGTTACTTACGTTTTGGTTTTACGTTGTTTTCACTGAGGCAACAGCTACAGCAAGATTTTTGAAATTTTGTCAAAATAAAATGACAAATAATACATAATTTTATGTAATATCTAGAAATTGCACATATTTATAAAATACACAATCCTTTAAAAAATTATACTATGAACATTATATAAATTTAGTAGACTTGCATTTGCGCATAATACTAAAATTTTCTTTAGCAGTGTTTCTTCACTTAACGATGACTGTAGGACCACGAAAAAACAAAGTTAGGAATGATATTACTTTGTAACAAAATCACTAGAATAATCGTCTGCTCCAAAATAGAATTGGCACTACAAAATACTTCAACGGAGATAAATCTTACATACACGCTGTATAAAGTTCCAATTATATGCCATTAATTCATCTTTAACAAATAAATGATATTAATTATATATCTTCGACCAACACCTTAAGAAGCTTTCGCTTAACTGTTAGATCAAGAGTCGGATACAAAAGGCTGAAAAGTGATTCTTGAGACGGCGCGTATTGTGAGGAGGTTCCTCACTCTGGAGCCCTGACCGGTTGCTTGGGCACACAAATGTCCCGCAACGGGAGGGTGGATTTTTTTTAATATTTTTTTATAGTGTTTTATAATTTATATTATATTGACATTGTTAAAATTTAAAAAAAAAAAACTAATAAATAAAAGAGAGAAAAAAAAATGATATTATATTTAGTACACATTCGCTTGCTGCGGCTTGGACTTAGCATTAGAGCGGGGACACGGATGCGTTGCGCCCCCGCTCTTATAGGCACTCATGTGAACTGTATCTATCAAAACATAAATGTGAAATTGACATACATGTAAAGAATTAAGATGTCAAATAATTTTTTTTATCTGACGACGACGACTGACTGGTAGGGAAGCAAAGAGACAGGAAGAATAATACTGTTTTAGACCAACATTAAAAGCATCATTGTATGCACTAAAACAGAATATGCAACTCAAACACTTCATAATACCTCAACAGTGTAGACAAAGCTTCTGTCTAAACCAAGTATTAGTAACGGTTACGTCGACAAAGTTATATCCATTAAATCCCTAAAATATTTTTTATCTTGATAACTTTTACTGTAATTTAGTAACGCATACTTCAATAATCTTTTAATATCGAAAAAATTAAAATACTATTTGAATGTAAATTAAACTCTTAAATAGTTTAAAATATATAAATGTTTAAATATATTTATTATATAATAATATATTCGAATCTTAAAAGTTAATAAAACTGTATATAGGGAATAACGAAAGAACAAAGTTTGAACGCCAAGAAAAAGGTAGAGACTTAAATATGAACAACACATAGCTTACAATCTTGTTTTTTTATTTTTGATATTATAAGTATAAATAACAATATTTAAATCGAGCAAAGAATGTTTCAATAGAGTTAATAATATATCTAAGGTCCAAAGATTTCGACACGATAAGATTTGATATTTATAGGCGTTGAATACCTAAAAGTATACGAGTGAGTTATTCTTCTATGAAATTGAATTTGAATATCCAATACACTATGAAATTGAATTTATTCTATGAAATTGAATTGAATATCCAAAATATCCAATAGCGTGAATTAAAATAATCACTTATATAATGTATTTTTTTCGCACAGAGCATAAATACAAAAAATAAAAAAATATATGGCATTAAAAATATTTGTAACACAAAATATCAATTTTAAATTTTTTATATATAAGATTGGTGTTAGTAAGTCTTCTTTAAAATGTTTATCTTTTAAACCATGGATAAAATGAGCCTCTTTGCACAGAATATATTAAAAACAAAAAAAAAATATTTATAAAACATAAATAAAAAAATATTTATAGCAAAAACAAATTTCATTGTTAAATAAAAAATATTTTTTTCTATATAAATTTACTTACGGTTTATAATTTTTTTTAATTTCTAGATTTGAACACGGGCGTTGCGCAGAGTCATCACAGTTCGTAGCTCGTAGACCTGTCGCAGCTCTCGTAGCAAGATGGGATATATATTTTTTTTATAAAATGTAATATTATTACTTGAACTTTTGTTCTATTGTTCCTCTGACGATTATTTTTTTTTTGCAAGTGACCACTTCGGCTGGAAGCCCGAGCGTAAATGACGATGGGATGAAAATTTTTCTTAGCTCATTTTTTATGCGAAAAATTATAAAGCCGTAGACGACATTGTAACAGTTAAAGGATGAATCGTATATCGATAGAAGGCGCACACTTTAGACATTTTGTCGCTGAAAAAAGGTCGTCTAATTTTTTAGGAAGTACGCGGAATGCAATTTTTTTTATTTCATGACATATAGCGATATCACTGAGCAGGAGTAGGTTAGGGGTCGTATTTTTTTATTAAAATAATTATAACGCAAACACATATAATTGCGTTATAATTATTTTTCATAACCAACTTGAGATTTTACTTTAAAAAAAACAGTTTTTACTATTTACAAAAAAAATTGTTATAATTATTTAAAAAAAAATTACAACCGACTTCAGAACATAAACTAAAGTGTGAGCTAAAGTATACTTAGGTAGGTAAGTTTTAAACATTATGTACGAATCTTTATAATAATTTAAATGTGTCACATTACAATACATTATGCAAAGTAATGATAAAGCGTGTAGATAAATAGTTTTAAATAGTACATACCACAGATTTAAGAAACGCGTTAGCTTTTAGCGTTGTCTGTTCTGTGGTACATACATACATTTTCATTGTTTGTTTATTTGATCAATTTCATTATAACCGTTAGTTCGAACGCAGGGTAACGAGATATTTTTTTTTAAATAATTTTAAATTCCATATTAATTCGCGTTAACGTAAACGCGAATTAATATGGAATTTAAAATTATGGAACTACTACTAGGCTCTCTGAACGAGGCAGATTAAACCACGAATTAAACAATAAAAATTAAAAATCTTTTATTCGATATTTAGATTCATACAGGGGGTCATAGTAGTGTTAGTAATAATCGATGTACATACATAAAAAAAACATACCGGCTAAATTGAGAACCTCCTCCTTTTTGAAATAAGTTAAAAATGGATTAACTTTTGATTTAGATTACTAATACTTTACTAGATTCACCTGACCTGCTGAATGACATTAATATTAACATACCGCGACGCATTCCGAGATGCTCTCGGCAGAAAACTTTTTCGCCACATTTTTCTTATAGCAACCTAGGCAGATACTCTTCAGTAAATCGCCTATTATACGGGTATAACAGCCTCGCCCGCCAGGATATTGACATCTTCGGGAATTCTATTCAAATGTTCAAAAAAAATTATTGTTTAAAATTTCAGTTTAATTAAATTGGTACTTAATTTTATTTATTTGATATTTATTGACATTTAAATTTATTTGTTTGAATTTGTTGCTTTTGACTTATTTCTGTAGTATTTTTTTGTATAATTAATTTGTTTAATTTTATAATTTATTAGAGTATAGATTATTATTTTCACTGTAATTATTTAACAATTTAATCAATTAAGTAATTTGTAGTTTTAAGTGTAGGTAGTTTAATATTTAAGTTTAACCGGACAACAAATAACAATGCTGTATATACCTTTAAAAGATGGCTTCGTTTAGCACTAAAACTTTTTAAGTTTAACTATGTATAGATTATTATTAATTTTTCTTGTTGTCATTGTTGGTATATCAATTAATAAATAAATAAATAAATTTAGGAGTATTTGAAGCAAAAACTGAAATAGTGGCCATTTTAAGAAAAGGCTATGTTCTTTTGTGTGTAAAATTTTTGAAATATGTACACATTTTTCTTGTTTTTTTTTCCACTGGTTCAACAAATGTTAAAAAAAATGAAAAATCAAGCAAGTGCGTGTTGAGTCACGTACGGTGTAGGGTAGGTGTATTCTTTCATTAATGGTAGTGAATTTAGGTGAAATAGTAAATTAGCAAGAGCCGTGATAGCCCAGTGGATATGACCTCTGCCTCCGATTTCGGAGGGTGTGGGTTCGAATCCAGTCCGGGGCATGCACCTCCAACTTTTCAGTTGTGTGCATTTTAAGAAATTAAATATCACGTGTCTCAATCGGTGAAGGAAAACATCGTGAGGAAACCTGCATACCAGGGAATTTCTTAATTCTCTGCGTGTGTGAAGTCTGCCAATCCGCGTTGGGCCAGCGTGGTGGACTATTGGCCTAACCCCTCTCATTCTGAGAGGAGACTTGAGCTCAGCAGTGAGCCGTATATGGGTTGATAACGAGTAAATTAGCACTTTAAACCCATATTATTAATTTCAAGCTTCCTCTATACCAAGCTCAGGTTCGTTCGTGCATGGAGTACTGCCCCCATTTAAGGGATATATGGCCATGACCATGACCATTTCGTTACTCAAGTAGCATAAGGATCATGGAGGTGTAATTAATAAATCATAGAAACGGCCAAGACATAAACTTTGACAAAAATTTAGGATTTGCAGATTATATTTAAAGCTAAAATTCACACAAAATAAATATATACTGCTCAAAATCGAATTCCTCTAGTACCTAACCCTATTCAAATCTAGGTTCTGCAGCTGATTGGACTTTGTTAATATTACGTATGAAAAACATTATGAAATCCCAGAGGATGTCGACATTGATGTCTTTTTCAAGATCTAGACCAGACATTTTCCTCTTTCCAAACAAACTAAGCGTATAGTACTTTTTGAGCTTACTGTGCCGTGGGACACTAACATTCCGAAGGAACACAGTATAAAATTGAATAAATATTATGACCTAACAAATGAACTAACTAAAAATGGCTATGTAGTTAGTCTGTATGTAGGCTATGTAGTAGAAGTAGGTGCGAGAAGATTACCAGCAAAATC